>NC_056500.1:4750774-4756933 GCF_014905685.2 Nematolebias whitei
ATCCATCCATCCATCCATCCATCCATCCATCCATCCATCCATCCATCCATCCATCTGTTGGACTTCCACTGTTTTTAAAACCTCCCTAAAACTTGACGACCAGATGATTCTGCCACTAAGGATTGTTTCCAACATGAGCCAAAGTTTCTACGCAGTAAAACTTATATTTCACTGCACGCCGATTATCAGTGAGACTGAGAGGTGACCGTGAGGGACTTTCCCAAACGTCTCATTTCACTTTATTTTGAACATGTTGAAAATAGTCCGAGTTGTTGTTGGTTTTCTGGAATCCATGACAAACCCTTCCAAACTTAGTTTTCATAATTCTACAACACTTGAGCTTTACTTTTTTTTTTTTTTAGCATAATGCCACAATCCTCCTGAACGTTCTGGCCCAAATTCAGCGCGACTCCCAGTGAGAACGTGTTTTCCGGCAGGTTTGAGTCTCCCATTAGTTGTTACCATTCACAGAAAACTTAACTGTTTGTCTGAGGCTTACTTTTTACTGTGCACTCCTGTCTGTCTCTTATTGTGCTGCCAGGGACAGGTTTATGGTAACCATGGCAACCTTAATGAGCCACTGGCAGCAGCTTCAAGATATTTTCTTGAGAAATCTTTATTTCCACTTATCTGTGGTCAGGTCACAGAGGAAACGGGTCCAGGAGAGACCCCCTTCAGAGACACTCCCCAGGTCCTCCTGGGACCACGAGGTGTTCCCAGACTGGAGTAGAGTTCTGGGTCTGCAGCAGATCTTTTCCCAGTGCCCAGACAACCTCAAAAAGAAGGCGTCCAGGAGGCAGAACCAGATGAACCTCAACTGACCCCTGTTATTTCAAAATAAAAGCCCCAACCTGTTATTGGTCCTAAGAGTGAAGGGGCGCCTGCTCTACGTTTATTTTAGGTTCTTCTTCAGCATCAGGAGTGAAAACCTGGTGGAAGCTGCCTCCAGTCCGACCGCAGAACAGGACATAAACTCTGGACTCTGCGCTCACACTCCACAAAGTCGAGCTCAGATTATTGTCACAGCAACACACACACACACACACACACACACCGCTTCACCTCTGTTTTATACATCTGGACCTGGGTTTCCACCCGAGGAGCTTCAAACTGCGACCAGCGCTCAAGAAGTCCAAGAACGGACAGGTTGTAAATAACCCTCCATCAAAGAGGCCTGAAGCGTTCTGGTTCTGATCCGAACGGTCTGCGAGGGCAGATGGAAGCAAGAAGATCTGGCAGGAGATTAAAAAAGATAATTTTCCTCAGATGGTCGTACGTCTGGTCTTCATTCAGAGGGTTTAAAACGCAGAAACGCACCGTTCCATATGAATGATTTTACCGTTTACAGACGGAGTTTTTATTGTCTGCAGGTAAATCCTCCTCTGTGGTCGCCGTAAACTCAACTGGTACAGAAAATTATCTTGTTCCATCAGATTTTAGAGGATTATCTTCTTTAAAATGATTGTAAATATTCATCATTGAGTCACGAGGACTCATTTACAAGAGAGGACGTGTTGTAACATAACAGGATCCAGATTGTGTAAATTTGAACAGGGTGACATGGTTATCATCTATTTACACACAAAATTAAAGGCCTTTAACCTGTCCCTTATTGTCACAAATAAAATTAAAGGAGTTTTATTGAAGAAACTAAAGAAAAGTTGAGACAAAAAAAGAAGTTTATTTTATTTATTTTTTACTAAAAATGGTCTAAAATAATCGTCAACAGATTAAATGAATTAAGAAATTGTTTGCATGAACTGCTACTATTCTAAGACGGTGAAATAAATTCAATAAATTCAAAATTTAGACCAAGTTTTTAAAACTTTACATCTTAAAAAAACAACAAATCTTAAAAACTGAATTGTGTCTCATGCTAAAGTCTATTATTCAAACGTTTACAACGCTCATCGTTATTATCAAATTCCTGCAGGAAGCTCAGGCTGCACTGGAAGTGCTACAGCCAGCTGCTGCTGCAGCTTTTTGACCCAAATAATCATGCATGTCTTCATGAATGAAGCAACGCAAATCGGACAAATGTTTAAAACGTTTCAAATGCGTTGAAATGAAGTGCTCTGAAATTCGGGTCCCATCTGCAACAGGTAAGATGTTGTTTGTTCATTACAGAGAATGGCCTTTTAAAACATTTCAAAGTAAAAAAATTGCTTTTTTCCTCTGAAACGTTTCAAATCCAAACTAAAGCGCTGTTTTTATTTACGTAAATGCATCTGAAATAAAACAGCTGCTTTAATGAGCGTCCTGTCCACAGTGATCCGATGATCACGTGAATTTATTTTTGTTATCGGAGCAGCTGCCTTGAAGTTTCTGTGTCCCTCCCGCCGGAATGAACGACGGCCCCTGAACGCAGCCGACCTGAAACCTCCAGCTCATTTCCAGAGAAATTGACCGTTGAAACATCAGTCGATGAAAAAACACAAAAAGATGTATTCTTGACCTTCATTCCCAAACATGTCGAAGATCAGATGAAGCCCTCATTGTGCTGGGATCCTCAAGGTGCAGCACGGTGGTGGCAGTGTCATGCTACGGGGATGCTTTTCTCGTCAGCAGGGACTGGGAATCCGGTCGGAGTTAAAGTGAAGATGGATGGAGCAACATACAGAGAACATCTTGACCTTTGCTAAAAAACAAATGTCTTCCTCGCTGAGTTTTAAAATCGCAGCTTGAAAGTATCGTCTTCGAAGAATCATTACGCAACATTTACCGGCAGACATATTGTTGCCATTTATTTCTAAAATTAATGACATAATGCCTAACTGGGCCTTAAATGAGTCAAAGCACGCCTCATTTACAGTCGATGTTCAGGTTTCCTGCAGAAGATTTGGAGCTTTTGTTGACAGTCCTTCAATCTGAGATGGGAAGTGGGACACTCCCTGATAACACGGCACTTCCTGCGCCTCAGGGTTTCATACCTCCACCGTTTGCCAAAAGAGTTTGCCTCGGAGAAAAATAAAAAAATAAAACACTCAACGCAGGAATGTGAGCATTCTTGTTTTCCTTGAACTCGTTAGGGCTTTTCCTGGTTTAATCACCGACTAAAGCCCGGTCCAAGGAGGCAGAGTTGTTCCTGAGCTCCTGGTCAGGGATAAAATGGGAAAGAGAAACTTAATTTTAAAGCAAACGGTGGGAAAAAAAAAAAAAAAACAGTATCGGATGACGACAATAAACAAACGAAAGCAGAGAGAGCAGGAAGAGACGAAGGAACAACCTCAAGTTTCTGAAATAAGAAAGAAAGAAGACGGAGTTTAGGTGAATGTGTGGGGGCAGGAAATGAATGAAGGGTAGCTGGAGGAGGAGGAGGAGGAGGAGGAGGAGGAGGAGGAGGAGGGTGGATGAGACAGAGCCGGAGGAGATAAGAGAAGGAGAACCTGCTGGGTTCCTGGAATCTACTGGGGCTTCACTGGTGGGAGGCTGTTTGTAAAGGGCCGCTTTAGGGTTATGAAAGCAGGTGTGTGTGTGTGTGTGTGTGTGTGTGTGTGTGTGTCCTTGTTTATGCTACTTTGTGAGGCCCATTTTTCCAACTTATACTACATTGTGAGGACCAACTGCTCCTTATGGGGCCCAAAGCCCGGGCCCCATAAGAAGAAGTCCCGTTGGTGGGTTACGGGCTAGGTTTAGGACTAAGGTGTGAATTGAGGATGTGTTAGGTTTAGGGTTAGGTATGTACTGGTAATGGTTAGGTTATGGAAAAAGGTCATGGTTAGGCTATAGAAATGAATGAAAAATGAATGGAAGTCAATGCAAAGGCCCCACAAAGATAGCAAAACAAACCTGGGTGTGTGTGTGCGTGTGTGCAGCCAGACACAACTTCAGGACGCACACAGACAAAAAAAAAACCCTATAAAATAAAAGGGATAGGTAGAGTACGTATGAACAGTCAGTATCTTATCTGCAGTAGAAATTGGTCAAAGCGTCTCAATTTGGGAAATCAGGGACTAATTTTAATACAGGAGTTTTACACAAAAATAATAATCTTAATTTCACAATGAATGATGAAAAAAATTGGGACGTTAGTTTATAATTTATTAATAAGTTCACTGATCGTTTTTATCGAGCCAGAGTTTTGGGCGTAACTGGGACAATGCGCGAAAACAATATTTTCTCTTCGCTACAAATAAAAAAATGAAAGTAAAAAGTTTTTTTCTTAGTTTTCTCACCTGAAACCATTTTTATGAACATCTAATATCTTACCTGTTGTAGATAGCTCTTTGAACGACTTCGGTTTAAAGAAACAAGTTTTATCCTGACGGGACTGATGAGCTAACGGCTAGTCAGAGCAGAGCTGCGATCGCAGCAGTTTGTGTGAAAGCAATTTTATAAAATTACCTTCCGGTCAGTTTTAGGTGAAATAATTATGTTTGGCAGAAATATTACGACATCCTTGCAAGTGCTCCAGGTTGCACTGGAAGTGCTACAGCTAGCTGCTGTTGCTTGCAAATATCTATAAAACTTGATGTAAATATTTGTGTTGTGTGTGTTAAAGTTAAATTATTTATGAAATTTTGGAAACTGGAGATGTTTTGATATGTAGCAACCCTTATCTGACTAGCCATGAGCTCATCAGTTTGGTCAAATTTAACTCTATTAATCCAAACTTAGGACCTTCAAAACAAGAATGGACAATATTGTCAATGGAATTTAGGATATACCCCATCCTGCATTAATAACAATGAAAATACATTTATTTAACTCTCCTGCTGCACTTGGGTCAAAATGGCCTCAGTCTTAACAAAGAAGCCCCGTGGGTCATTTGACCCAAGGGCAGCAGGAGGGTTAAGTTTCTTCCTTCCAGAGGAGGGCTGCCAATCAATCTATTTTAGGCTCTATTTACACGGACACGATGGGGGAAACGTAGGTTTTATCGTATTAATTAGAGGAAAAGATCCGCGTTGACACGGACAGATTTTGTGTTTACATGCATCCGAAGGAATCTCCCCCGCCCTCTCGAATCCGCTGTAGTTACCGTGCCGGGTCATTAGATGGCGCTGTGAATTTTGCACATTCACCTAACGCGCATGCGTGCTGCCTCGGCACGCTCCTTTCCTCTGGGCTAAGAGCTCAGCTAACAACCACTTAACAAAAAGTTAAAGCTGGACTTTGGATAAGAGTCGACAGATTTGACGCCAAGCGAGACCGCTTCGTCTAACAGCTCCACACCGGTCGCTGAGTGGACCAGAACCGAGCCGACGAGGTTGGACTTTACTCCGTGATAATCAGTAGCTGATTTACAACTGCAGGTAAATCAACGTTCTTAATAATGTTAGCTTGTGTTTACTTCAATCACACAACAACCAGCTGAGTTTTTATTTTTATTTTTCCTGAAAGAAGAAGAAGCTGTCCTTCCACCAGGCGGACCGGTTCTGAACGAGGCTCGGCCCAGGTGCAGTGCAGGAGGACGTCGAAGAGAGATGAACTATTTATTTAAAATTCTGCATCTGCATTAATCAAAGGAGTGACAGCCTGAACGAGCCACATGAACAACGTGGGACATCCAGGATGAAAACAGAGCAGAGTCCAGTTCATTAATGTAATTTACAATTAACATGTTTTTAATAGTGTGTTCAGTTTAATTGTCAGTGTTTGTGCGACATACAGTTTGTGGTGTTGAATAAATAAATAAAAATTAAACCTGATGTCGTCATTTTCAACTTTAGCAACACACAATATGTTTCGCATCATTTTAATCACAGAATAATTTGAATTAAATAATGTCCAGAGAGCTTCATTATATATCTCAAACTTAAGATAAATACTGTTTATTATTATTAAACTTGTTATTTAGCACATTTAGTATGTTATAGTGCAGCGCGACGTGTGCGCGTGCCTCGTTCTATAAACAGCGACATTAGAACTGGATCAGATTGTGTCTCTTCCAACACAGATGTTGGTCACAGCAGCTGTAATCTGACGTAGATTAACTACGAGATTAAAAATATATCCCATCAGTCGTAGTTCAGAAACAGTGTGTCCGCCGCCATGTTGATAGAAATATGTCGTCTGTCCGCGCGTGCGTGTGCGCATGTGGTTTAACATATTACGATAATGTTTACATTATCAGTGGGGGGTCAGCGGAAAACCTCCACTCTGGAAGGTGGGTTCAGAAACCTCCGGATCCAAAGGGGGGGGGGGGGGGGGGGGGGG
>NC_056500.1:4757033-4759549 GCF_014905685.2 Nematolebias whitei
GCACTGGTGCCGTGTAAACGCCCCTTAAAGTAACGTTGTTTTGATTCATACTTTTCCAACAAGCTACAAGAAGATGATATAAACGCCTTCTACCCGGTGTTGTATTTAAAATCGTTTCCCCAGCAGCGTTGCACCATTTCGCTCTTAACTGTCTGTCGTTAAAGGAGTTTTAGGAAAAAGGTCTCTTACAGTAAACTACACATTCTGTGTTTGTCTGAGTCTACTTCCTGTCCTCTCTAATCCCAGCTGCTCGAGAAAGATGGCCGCGCTTCCTGGTTCTGCTGGTTCCGTCCTGTTAAAAGAGAGTCATTCCTTTCCACTGTCGCCAATGTGCTGCTCAGGATGAGATATTGTGACAAAGGGAACATTTTACCAAGTCTTCTGATTTTCTTAGATAACTTTTCCAAACTGGCGTTTTATAAAGTACGTAAACGTTTTTGCCTAAAGGTGAATTTGTTTTGAACACCCGGACAAGTGGGGAAACCAATTTTAAGGGGACTCACAACTCAACACAACACCCGCTAATTAACCAGTAGGGCTGGGCGATATCGGGATATTTTTTTAAAATATCGAGATAATTTCATACGCGATATAAAATGAGACTATATCAATATAAAACGATATAGTCTCACGTGGTTATTATACTTGAAAATCCACCAGTTTTGTTTTCCCAGTCTGAGCCTTCACGCGGCCCCTCCTCCTCTCCCTCACTGAATACAAGCCCAGCCCCTCACCTGCTCCCCCGGCCTCACTGTGAACAACTAGATGCACATACAATATATATATAAATAATATATCAATCATCACTTTGTTTTGTTGAGTGGAGACACTCTGGAGACATGGATGTAAATTCCTGATAGGTTTGACAATGACTGGGTAGCTGCTACAAAGGAAAAGGTTTGGTGTTCTCCAGGAAATTAACTGGTTTAGAGCGGAAAGGTATGAAGTTGTCTTCTCATTAAAAAACACGGAGGCAAATATCCAGCTTAGGGCGTTTTGTTTGCTGCGTTTCTTCTGGTATTTACACACAGCAGTAACCAGTAAAGCTCAAACAACAAGGCTCCGTCCATGTCAGGAGTGAAAAATCTCCAACGCACGGCACTTTACACAGAGCGGTGCGTTCAGTAGCGTTGGAACAGCCACGGTGCATTCAAGAGCATAGGAGCCATGATATTCCGAAAGAAACAAGCCGTAACCAAACAATCGAGCTCAGTAAACAAGACAACAACACAACAATGTAACAGCTTTGTTAATAAAGGTTAATAAAGGTTAAATGAATATACTTCGTTAGAATCAGACTTGTTATAAAAGCAAGTCCGATGTTCATTATGTTTGCTCTGAGTGTTTTCTGTTTAAATTTTAAGTGCACAGCTCTTTTTGGTTTTGTTATGCAGGAAAAGTTTTGAGACATTTGTTTTGTACAGTTACAGCTGTTTGTTAATAAATGTGCCTGTGTGACAACTGGGACTAAGCTTTGACTCAGAAATATATTTTTGTTATTATTTTATGGAAAGAAAAAACATTAATATATATATATATCGTATATCGCCATTCATCTTAAAAATATCGAGATATTAATTTTGGTCCATATCACCCAGCCCTATTAACCAGTTAGCATGAGGGTCTCCTATCGACCGTCCCAAGTTCAAAGACTTACCTACAACAGGTAAGATATTTACTGGTAATCTCTCCTTCAGTTGGCTGAACTACTGCTTTAACGTCACCATGGCAGCTCCCAGCTGAAGGACATTTAATCATCTCGTCTCGGTTTATTTGCTCTTTGACGGATCGAGTTTCATCTTTTTTAGCTGAAACAGGAAGTACCAAACCCTGCAGGGTTGGTTTCCCTCAAACTGACGTTCTGGATCCGGTTACCAGAACTCAGAACTTTTAGTAGGTCGAGACTCAATCTGCTGCTTTTCAGCCTGATACAGTCCTCCTTTAATAACACCCAGCTAAAGTTTCACCAAAATGTAGCCGGGGCTGGTCACCACAGCTGATAAAACACAAAAAAAACAGCTACAACTCAAGACAATTTTATAGATATTGAGCTGACATTAGGTGTGGTAGTAGCTGAGAGTCACCCCCAACATGCACCGAGTGCTAGCATGTTGCATGTAATGATTTTATTTTTGTTTACGTGTTCGACCAAAACGATTTGAACGTCATCGTTTCTCAACACGAGACGATTTCAGTCTGAAGCTCGTGGCGTGAACGGCGCCGCGTGATTAATACGCCGGTTATTTAAATAAAGTCTTCACAGCACAAACTTTTGTCTAATTCTGAGGATTCAACCTTTATTTATTTATTTATTTATTTATTTATTCAACCATTAACTCTGACGATGGTGTTTAAAATGTGTTTAAAATGTGTATAAATGTGTATAATTGTGTTTAAAATGTGTATAAATGTATATAATTGTGTTTAAATGTGTTTAAATGTGTTTAAATGTGTATAATTGTGTTTAAATGTGTATAAATGTGTATAATTGTGTATAAATGTGTATAATTGTGTAT
>NC_056500.1:4759559-4773358 GCF_014905685.2 Nematolebias whitei
TAAACGTGTATAATTGTGTATAATTGTGTATAAATGTGTATAAACGTCATCTATAGAAGATGAAAAGTGAGATTTGTCTCAGAACGACGTGTTTTTCTGCAGCGTTCGTCCGTACACACACGTGGCAGACAGCAGGAAACAGCTGTGAATGTTAAACACACACACAGAACTGCTCCTCTGCGGAGGTTCTGGCAGCTTGTGGATCTGAGAGCTGACCTCAGGGGTCAAAGGTCGTGGTCCGTCTGTCCACACAGGAAGCTGTTAGTGTTTTGGGTCAGACCCGCCCACTTCTGCTTAATGTCCATCAAAGACGCCCTGCTTCAGGATCGGGTCAGTATTTTGTAAAAGCAGCAGAGCTGCCACCTGAGTCCGTCTGGACCCGGGCCGACCCGGGCCGACCCGGGCCGACCCGGGCCTGCAGCTTCAGTCTCTCCTCTGACGAGCTGGAAACTCACCGTCGTGTGAACGATTCTTTGTGCGTATTTTAAAGGATCGGCTCGTTGAAGCTTTGTTTTTGTGTCGCTCCATTTTGAGAGTTTGAAAACGAAACGTTTCTCAGCAGGTTGTCCATCAACCTCTGAGGACCATCAGACTTTTTACTGTGGTCCATCAACCTCTGAGGACCATCAGACTTTTTACTGTGGTCCATCAACCTCTGAGGACCATCAGACTTTTTACTGTCGTCCATCAACCTCTGAGGACCATCAGACTTTTTATTTGAACTCAAGCGCAGCAGCTCAACAGACCGAGCTTCTCTGAGGGAACTCCTGCCTCCACCTCCACCTGCCTCCACCTCCACCTGCCTCCACCTCCACCGTCCATGTCTCACAATGAAAATACTATAAACCTGATACTACTAACTAATATATTCCACTACTAATACTGCTGCTAATAACAAATATATTCCTATTAACTCTACTATTATTAGTACTACTACTACCACTACCTGTTCTGCCACTATTCGTGCTACTACAACAACTACTACAACTACTACTAGTATAATATATAGTAAATTAGTAGTAGTGGTACTAGTAGAACTAGCAGCAGCAGTGATCTGCCGCTATTCATTCTACTACTCCTGCTGCTAGTTCTACTAGTACCACTACTACTAATTTACTATCAAGTCTACTAATAATGATCCTACTACTAGTACTTTTGCTAATATTACTACTACTACCACCACTAATTTTACTACAATAATTTTTTTCACTACTTGTTCTCATTCTACTACCAGCAAGAGTACTATGAATTTTACTACTACAACAGCAGCTATTAACAAATCTACTACTACAACGTTTTACCACTAGTAAATATACTACCACTACTAGTTACTATACTAGTAGTAGAAATTCTGGTACTACTAGCTACTATATCTAACAATTCTACCAGTTAGTTTTACTACTAATAGTAGTAGTTCTCATTCTACTACGATGACAACTACTACAATAATACTATACTACAAAATATTACAACTGGTAGTATAACTTCAACCACAGTACAGTAGTACTTTGTGGACCATCTAGACAGTGAGTATTTATTCAAGCAGTACTTTTACTTTACATATTTTACTTTACTTGGTAATAATCTGTGTAATTTGAGTCTGAAGAGGTTTTTATTTTTATGACGTCACAAACACGAGGGCTGCAGCCTCATGAGATATTTTGCTAACAGACACATGCAGGAACACGGATACCCGGACAGAACCACCCACCCATTGACCAGAACCTGGTCTGGATCCTGGACGTGCTCCACTTTTCTAAACTTTAAACTTTGTCAGTGTGAACTGAAGACCTGAAACCGGGTCCAGAACCCGGACCCTCACCCTCTCCTTCGGGTTTCTCCGGGTTCCGGCTCCACACGATCTGCCTGGTGTCCTGCCGGACCTGGACCGTCCTCCTCTCGGGTCTCTGGGACTTCTTCTGGTAGAACAGGGTCATCACGGTCCCGATCTCCAGGCTGTGCAGGACCCGGGGCCCGGCCTCGGCCCAGTCCAGGGTCCTGGAGGCCGGGACTGGACCGGGGGCCTCCTCTGAGCAGCCGTTGGTGCAGCCGAACCGGGCTGCACACATCCTGAGCTGGATCACGGCTCTGAGGCGGGTTCTGGAGCCTGGGGAGAACCGAGATCCAGCATGTCCAGAACCTCAGCAGGAGGAAATCCGGTTCTGAGCTCCGGCTCAGGACAACTGGATCAGAACAAACTGAGACATGTTTTCATCAAGCTGAAAGTCTGAGATTCGGTTCTGGTCCTCTGAGGCGGACTGGATCTGGTTTATCTTTTCCAGATGCGTCTGGCACCGGACCAGAGAAGTCCAGTCTTTCATCCCCGCTGGACTCAGGTTTCCAGCCAGAACCCGTCCTCCTCCTTCAGGCCACGACAGCAGAACCAGCACCAGAACCCAGATCCAACCTCCTCTCTGGTTCTGGAGGAAGAGAACCGGGTGCTGCAGCGGATCCGAGCGCCGGATGGAGATGGTGCGGTGTTCGCCCCCCCGCGCCCCCCTCACAGACCGCCGCTCCTCTCCGAACCCCGCAGACTGGACCTGTCGGAACCGAGCTGCGGGCCTCCTGCGCGTCTCCGCACGTCTGGGAGGAAACCAGAACCAGCGGACCGGAAAGGCTCGGTCTGATTTCCCCGGTTCTGTCTGAGCTGCTGGAAGAATCAGAGGGGGAGTCCCGGAGGAGCAGGCCGGCAGCAGAGCGACCTCTGGCGGCCTGAAAACATCCTGCAGCCCGGCTGGACGCTGGAGCTGAAGCTCGCTTGCGATTCCACAGCGCCATAAAGGGCTAGTCCAACCATTTTTAGTGCCGGAACCACATTTAGTACAAAAGCTAAAAGACTTAAGACTCTTCAAATCGAAACCAGATTATTCTTTACCACAATAAGAACATTTAAAATGCAATTTCTGATTTATTAAAACTTTATTCCCCCTGAAAGTAAAAAAAAAAAAAGCTTCAATGAGACGGTTTAAAACTGGACTAAATCCTTATACACTAAAAGTAGAAGCTTAGAAACAGAGTTTGGCTTTTCTAACTTTGACAGAAATATTCTTCGGCAGTTTGTGACTCGTGAAACGTTCATTTGTAAAAGTGCCCCCAAAACTTGGCCGTTTCAATGATGGTTTGAATTAGGACATCACTCCTTACAATATAAATTTGGTGGAATATAACTTTTTTTTTTTGTGAACTTCAAATTTTGAGCCAACTTCAAGGTCGAATGGGGTCCAAAAAACAAGGTCAAAGGTCAATCAGTTGTGTTCTGCTGGGATTTACATAAAAATGCTTATTTGTTTAAAAGCTGAAATACTTATTTTGATTTATAATAACTGTAAATTATTTAAAATATCATATACAGTAGTAAGCGTTTAGCAGAACGAGTTAATTTCCTTTTCCAGCACCTAAAAGCGATCCCAGTGTGATCTTCTGTGGAAGAAAATAAAACGAACCAAATTTATTTTAACAAGAATAATTACTGTTGGCTTTTCAGCATAAAATAACAACCAGCAAATAAAATGAAAATAACAAACGTCCTCTGTGGCCTTCTCAAATTGTTAATTAAGAACCGAGGCCAAAATATGTGTAGCTACAGAAATATATATATTTCTGCGTTAAACTTAGAGAAGAGTTTGAATTTGGGTTCTTCTGGTGGAAGTAAAACGTTTCTCTGAGCTCTTTTCTCTCGATTAAACTTAAACAAGAGGAACTTTTCTGAGGACGAGATCCTCCTGAGCTGTGAAAAGGGCCCACATGTGAAGAATGCGAGCGCTAACTGATCCACCTCAGAGATGCGACGGTCACAGATATCACCTCATCTCTTTGAGTATAATCAGCTCCATATGTCCTTCAGGTGTTTGTCCATGAGGGACCTGGAGGAGGATTTGAGTCTGGAGTCGGGATGGATGAAGAGCCTTCAGAGGGTCTCAGGGCAGAAGACTGAACTGAACCTGAACCCAAAAATGTGGTGGAACAGCAGAAATCATTGAGCCTGAATTGTTGTTGTACCTGTTTAATCTCACCACCAGGGGGCGACAAAGCGGAAGTTACAGGTTTTATTCAACTAAACAACAAAATATGAAGTTGTGACTGAATTTTATTGGACAAAAATACAAAACCGTAAAAATACACTAAACTGTCAAATACACCTGTGACGAGTTTATACGATTTAAGAGCGCTGAGGTAGAAATAACTGCTTTACTCCAAAAGGTGTATTTAATCTGACGTTGGTTCCCGTGCAGATTTGTGGAGATGAAAACTTTTAGTTTAGTTTCTAGTTGGTTTTACTAAATATCTGTTAAAAAAAAAAAAAGCTTAAACCAAAAGAAGACAGAAAAAAACACTAATGATGAATAAAAACTCACTTTTAGTTGAGTAGTTCAGTACTTCAGCAACGACGCCTGGCTGACTCGGCACAGCTCAGACTAACGGCGTGCTCTGCCTGATGCATGCTGGGTAAAAAGTCAGCATCAGTTGTGGACAGAGAACAGCACCACGTGACTCTAAAGTAACAAATCTGTCCACATCCGCTGAAAGTTTCCATCAGATTTCTCATCTTCTCTGGTTATCTGCATCAGAGGCGCCCTATAAATCTAAATCAACACCAACATTTTTAGTTCAGGAGATACTGTACGATTAATTAAAGACGTCAACAACGTAAAAATCACGCCATCGCTTCTACAGGCTGACCAATCAGAGGAATCAGGGGGCGGAGCCTTAAAGAGAAATATGAAGCCATGCGTGCCGAGCGATGCGCACAATAAGCCGAGCAGACGTGATACGGTACGTGCACGCTCGATTCTGCGTGCTCGCTCAAAGTACAGCAAGCCGTTTCACCGTATAATCAAACCACACCCCAACCTCCATTTACTGTGACCAACATCCTTAAAGATATTGACAGTCACACGATTACAAGAATATAATTCCAATCCAAACGTAAAATACAAGTTTTAAACTTCTATAAATCCTTAAAAAGTTATGGGTCAGAGTGCATCTGGATTGCAGCTATCCAAGTCAAAACTATGATACTGCGCCCGTCCTTCCATCGTTATTAGTCAGATTTTTATTTAAATATCCAAAACTTTTGTTTCCAGATCGCCCTGAAGAACAAATCAGAAGATTTTCATGCGGAGTCGTGCGCTGCTTATTTGAAAAGACCGTTAGTTGAAGTCCCCGTCCGGTTTGTGACGTTTGGGCCTGCGTCACTCACACGGACTCCACGTTACCTAATGTTGTAAAGAAGTGCGTGCGCAGTGTGGCCATCAGGAGAAGTTGAATTCGGAACAATTAAAATTAAAAGTGATTTCTGCTCGTGATTGTGTTTTTAATTTCATATCTGACAAGAAAAACACGAGCAGGAGAAATGCTATTTTTTAAGTCTTAAGTAGTAAATAGAGACGCGAGTGTGACGTGATTATGTAGTGAAACCACCTGCCGTACATGGTGCTGACAAGCAGGAGAACAGCTGGGCAGAGGTGAGCGCACACAAAAACGTTTAAATGAAAAGGGGCGACTAAAAGGCTTCGGCGATAGGAGTACCGTAATTTTTGGACTATAAGGCGCATTTAAAATACTTTAATTTTTTTTAAATCAACAGTGAGCCTTATGTATTAATCTGGTTGTGCTGATTTTATGTGCTACACGGCGCTCAAAAATCTGTTAAAACGTTTTAGTTTCGCTTAATACTCCATAAAATACAGTAAACTACAAAACCTTCTCATTCTGATCTGAATTTTACAAAAGCAGTTTAGGGGCCTTCATATTCTCAACCTTCTGCTGAAGGAAACGGGGAACGTCCACATGACTCCACTGTCGGCCTGCAGCAGCACAAATCTTCCGTTTCGTACTTTTTGTTTGAAAGTTTTTAACTTCGAACTCGTACAAATCTCCCCCCGCTTTAGAGACCGGCATCACTTCCGGTTGGGAACCAGGATGAAACGATAAATAAATCCTCAGTTGGCCAGTAAAAAGTTGCCGCTGGCTTCTTGCAGCTCTAAAATCAAGTTGTGGAGTTTCTCTGACAGCGCCACCTGCAGGGAGAAAAGACCAACGCTTCAGTTCTTCCACATAAAAAGTCTGTTTTTGTGCTTTTGTCGTATGTGACGTGAACCTGAGGCTCACCGTGTACGAGTCGGGCTCGTGCAGCCTCTTGTGTCGAGGGTGCAGAGTCTGCAGGGAGCTCTGGACCTTTGCTCTGGTTTCTGCAGCGCTGCACAAACGCTCCGTGACCTAAAACACATTTATCGAGACTTGAACTCCAGCAGAGCTCACCTTTACAATCCCGTCAAGTTTTAAAGTCATCAATGAGCTCTAGAGCCGTCAATAAATGTGATTCTCCACAGTTCTTTCATATCGTTGTTCCTGTCAGACGTAAATTATTATCAAATTTATTATTATCATAATAATTTTTTTATTGTTTAACATTTGAAGCCATGTTTTTTGTTAAAATTCCTTTTTGTCCCTCCTTTAAGTCCATCGCTGAGAAGTAAATCACACATTTTATAGTATCAAAAACCATAAAAATGGACTTTATGGACACTTGATCTTATTAGCGTTACTTATTTGTGTGTGTATATGTAGTCCCTCATTTATCACGGGTGTGAGGTTCCAGGCCCCGCCCACGACACGTGAAAAACCGCGAAGTAGGGATAGTAGTGCACGAGAAGAGAAGCGCAGCTGATGCAGCACGGAGGAGAACTTGACAGTTTTAGGATTTAAACTTTAACTAGAGAAATTGCATTTCCTGTGAAACTGCAGTGTGAATGCTTATTGCTGAAGAACTTGCTAAACAGCTGAAATGTAGCCGAAATGCAAGAACAAGCCAAAGTTAGCAGAAGGAGCAGAAGGAACACATATTTGCTGAATTTGGTTTAAATAAGTAGAAATTAGCAGAAAAAAAATTTGTAAATTAGCTAAAGAAAAGCTGAAATTAGCAAGAAATAGCTGAAAAGTAGCTGAAACGGCAGAAAGAAGTTTACATTACCAGCAGAAAGTGGCACGAGCACAATTGTGCCCAATTGGGTTGAAAGCGGCAGAAACGTGCACATCAACGTGGAAATTCTCTGTAAAAAACTGAAATGTACGAAAATAAATTCTAAATAAATAAATTTTAAATATGGATTGTTTATTGAAAATATTACAGCATTTAAATTGTTTATTGACACAGAAGGGAGGGAGCAGGTGATGAGTGTGACTGCGGAGGAGAAGTGGGCGGAGCAGAGGGCTGCAGGTGGCAGAGAGCGGACATCATGACAGGCTGCAGGAGGGAGCTCCTCCCTGCACCTGCGCACAGGTGCTAAATCATTACAAATCATTTATTTTAAATAAACAATCTATGCCACCCGTGCATCAATCAGCCAGCTGTGTCATGTCAAACTGTGAAAAACTGCGAACCAGCGAGTCGCAAATGTCGAACCGTGAAGTAGTGAAGGACACTCTGAAGCAAAACCTTAACTTTTTGGCATTTATTAACTACAGATCAGCTAAATGAGTCCCCGAGGCTCAGTGGGATTAACCTGTTTAAATAAAGGTTGAACATGTAGAACATCAATGAATATGCAGAAAAATATCTGAACTGACTAAAACAAAAGGATCTGGATCCTCACCTGCCCTTTGGAGAACACTTCCTGTCTCAGACAGATCACCTGAGCTGGAGTGACTGCAGCAGGACAGTTCTCCCCCCCCAGTGGGTAACAGCTGAGGGGGAGGCCCGCCTTGGGGGGAGGCTCCTCCTTCAGACACAGCAGGTCCAGAAAAGGGTGACCTGTGGAGGAGATCAGAGCTGAGCACACCGTCACTCCTGTCGGACGGAGGGAGAACCTGAAGGCGTCTCACCCTCAGGGTCCAGGAGTCTGTACACGGCTTTCCTCCCTGGAACCGTGCTCTTCTTCGGGTCCTCGCTGATCTTCATCCTGGGTCTTCCTCGCACCTCCACCAGCTTGGACCGAAAACAAAACGCCACGCACAAGTTAGACGCCAGAACCCTGCAGCGGGACGGGGTTCTGTTCGACCCGTTACCTTGTAAACACAGCCCAGAGACGGCTGCTTGGTGCAGGTGACCAGATGCGTTCCGACACCGACCGCGTCGATCTCGTTCTCCTGAAACAAAAACAGGCAGAACCTCCAGGAGGACCGTCGGGCCGGTTCAGAACCTGGTGCTTCACGATGAGCCGCTCACCTTCTTGGTGAGTTCGGTCATGCTCTGCTCAGAGATGTTGTTGGTCCCGACGATGGTCAGAGTCTCGAAGGCAGGGACGGAAAAACTGGACAGACAACAGAAGGAACTGGAAAAAGCAGCCTGAACGCTGAACGAGCCGAAGTTAGCTGAAAAAGCTAAAGCTCAGACGATGAAGATAAAACAAGAACAAAAACTAAATGACGCAAAAGAATAGATAAGCTAAAAGTAGTAAAACGCTATGTAAATGTTAACCGAAAGCAAAAGATGCTAGCTCAAACTAAACAAAGCATTTAGCCAAAACATAAAAGAAGCAAAACAATCACCAAAAGTGACAAAAAAGCTAGCTAAAGCTTATAAAAAAGCAGGTAAAGGTCAGACAAAAGAAGAAAAATGTTGGCTTGAAACTAAAAGTAGCAAAACGCTAGACAAATGCTAAAAGTATCAAAATGCTAGCTAAAACTTGCAAAACTTTAGCCAAAACATAAAAGGCAGCTAAACAGTCAAAAAAAGCTAAATGTTGGCTTAAAACTAAAAAGAGCAAACAAATATTTGAAACTAGCAAAACATTAGCCAAAAGCTAGTAGCAAAAGCTACTACTAACATTAGCTAAAAAACAAAACAATTAAAATTTAAAAAAAAAATGGAAAAAAAAAAAAAAAAAAAAGCCAAAACTGTAAACTAGCCAAATACTAATTAAAGCAAAAATTAGAAAAATCACTAGCTCAAACTAAACATTAGGCAAAACCTAAAACTATCAAAACAATCACCAAGACTGGCAGAAAGCAGCGTACAGCTAGCCAAAAGTATTAAAGTGTTAGCTGAAAGTAGCAAAACATTAGCCAAAACATAAAGGCAGCTAAACATTAGTCACAAGAAGCTAAATGTTGGCTTACAACTAAAAATAGCAAATATTTTAAACTAGCAAAACATGATCCAAAAGCTAATAGTAGCAAAAGCTACTAACATTAGCTAAAAACACAACTGCAAGCTCAAAACGGCAAAAAAAATAGCCACAACTGTAAAGTAGCCAAATACTAACTAAAAGCAAAAATAGCTCAAACTAAACATTAGCCTAAACATAAAAGTATCAAGATGCTAGCTAAAACTATCAAAAAACTAACCTAAAAGTAAAAAAACAATCACTGGCAAAAAGCAGCATACAGCTAGCCAAAAGTGTCAAACTGCTAGCTGAAAGTAGCAAAGCATTAGCCAAAACATAAAAACAGCTAAACATTAATTGAAAGCTAAATGTTGGCTTAAAACTAAAAATCTAACAACCTTCTGAAACTAACCAAACATTAGCCAAAACCTAAAAGCAGCAAAATGGTAGCTAAAAGTAGCAAGATGCTAATTAAAACCAACAATTGGGTCATTTAGCTCCTCCAGAGGCGTCAAATCAAAGAAGCGAGACTCGCGGCGTCTCACTCACCGCTCGCTGCAGAGTCTGAAGACACGGCGGACGTCCACGGACTGCCTGCAGAGGTCCCCGCTGTCCAGACGGACTCCCACGGGTCTGTAGCCGAGCTGGCACAGCGCCAACGCCACCGCGCAGAAGTTCAGCAGCCCGCTACTAAACACACACAGAAACACGCTCAAGTCCCGACAGACGAACGGCGCTTCAGGGAAACTTCCCACATCTTCTGGTTCGGTGAACGACTTTGGTTCCATTTTCAGGAAACATCAAGAAGTACCGGGCCACGCTGTAGCTGTCAATCACTGGCAGGAAGTTCTGCGGGTAGGCGATGGCGTAAGACGAGAACGCTGCCAGCTCGCCCTCGTGGATTCTCCCGGGTTCAGCTCCCAGGAGTTCACAAACTCGACTCAGCCAGGATTTTATTAGGGAGACGACGTCCACCAGGTCACCGGCGCCGTTCGCCGCCACGAGGGTCTGAGGCAAGAAAAAACCCAGAGAGACATCAGAAAAAACTAGAGAACGACGGCTGAACTGGTGTGTGGCAGCTAAAACAAGCTGAACAGGAGCTAAAATATAAAAAGATGCTAAAGGTCAAATTTAGCCAAACAGCAGCTAAATGCTAAAACTAACTAAACAGTAGCTTCAGTGTTGTTCATGATAATAACAATAGCTAAAAGCTAAAAAAATGTGCTAAATAAAAGCTAAGAGCTGAAATTTAAACGCTAGCTTAAAGCTAAAATAAGTAACATATAAGCTAAGATAGAAATGACAAAATAAGTAACTAAAAGTTATAATGAGCAAAATAGCTAAGAGTTAATGTTAACAAAAGATAGGTGAACTTCATTTAGCAAAACAGCAGCCAAAAGTTAAAATGAGCTAAAACAGTAGCTAAAAGCCAAAATGACCAAAGCAATAGGTGTCACGAGCCGAACATTTGCTAAAATAACCTAACTGTAAGTTAAAGCAGAATGTAGCAATCAGTGTCTAAAAGATAAAATGAGCAAAACAGTAGCTTAAAGCTAACAGAAACAAAACTGTAGCAAAAATTTTAGGGTTGCCAAACAGTAGATGAAAGCTAAAATCAATGGAAGTTTTGAGCAAAATTCAGCAAAACACTTGCTAAAAGCTACAATTAGGAAAACTACTGTTAAAATCCAATATTAGCAAGACAGTAGCTAAAGGCTAAAATGAGCTAAACTGTAGCTAAAATTAGCATAGGGAAGTAAAAACATCAGATAAGCTAAAGTAGCTTAAAGATAAACGTTTTGAAGGAAATGAACTGTGCTCAGTGTTTCTATGGGGAAAGTTGTTGTAAAATACAAAGATTGTTTTTAAAAATTAAAACGATTAAACAACTAAAAGCCGAAGGTCGAGTCGGAACCTGATCTGAGGGGAGAGCACGTACTTACCTGTGGCCACACCTCCTCCAGGGAGGTGAAGGACGTGACGTAGGAGTGGGCCATGGTGCCCACGACGGGGATCCCGAACAGGAAACCAGCCTGGACGTTACTGGTCAGGTCAAACCCTGGAAGACAGATCCTAAAAAATGAGCACGCGCTCCGTCCAGATGTGAAACGGGTCACGTTTTGGACGGAGCGCACGACGCTCACCTCCGATGTGCGCGTATCGGGAGGCGGAGAGTCCTCCGTCCGGACCCTGCGCCCGCCGGAGGCCCATCTCCAGCAGCATCCTCTTGGGTCCGGCTGCCAGGCGGAAACGGGCGGCGTTACTGCACACCAGACTGAGGAGACACCGGACACGTTGTGTTAGCGAAATATCCCATGAACCACTGGACGGATTTGGGAGAAACTTTCAGAGCGAGCATCTAAACCCGATCCCAGTGACTCAAAGCATTTACAACCTTCCTGATCCACCTTTAAAGTTTTCCAACAGGTTCAGAAACAATCAGATTAATTTCTGCCGGTTGTTGTAGCACCGGGAAATCCCTTCGTATAGTATTTGGCGCCACCGTGAAGCTCGGAGAGCTCCCCGTTTAAATGCGGAGTTGGAATTTTCGGTTTTCGAGCGCCTTATCTGTACGACAGTCGGATTCGAAGTCATTTCTGAGGAGCCGGAGGTCGTTTTTCCCAACTTTGCTTTGACCTGAGGTCGGTTGATTAAGACGAGTGGTTACCTGGCGTAGTTGACCAGGCAGAGCAAGCTGGTCTCCAGGAGCTGAACCACAGCCAGCGGGCCCTCCACCTCCATCACGGGCACCTGCAGACGTTAAACAGCCGTCACTTCCTGTTACCCCCTCCTGGCTGCGAGGGCTTCGCCTGTTAACTCACCCTGGCGAACGCCACCGAGCCCTCCGGGACGGAGCGCAGCGTCACGCCCGAGCAGTCCAGGCCGAGCAGGAACTGGAAGAAGGCGGGGTCGGTGGTGGGGGGCAGGACGGAGCGCAGGAATTCCACATCTGGGCACAGACGTAAACCCAGCGTTAATAATAATAACCTTTATTTAACCAGGTTTGTCCCAATGAGATCAAAAGAGCTCTTTCACAAGAGAGACCTGGCCAAGACTGACAGCACACAGAGAGAGGGCAGAAAAAACACTCGGTAAAAAACACTCAGTAAAAAACACTCGGTAAAACACAATCACAATAAACATGGACTTAAACGACTCAATTAAAACAATTACACTTCTGCAACGTGAGTAAAACGGGATCTATCATGGTATTAAATACATTCAGAGATACTAGTGTTCCAAGTTGAAGCTTTGACTGCAAACTGTTCCATGAGGTTGGAGCAGAAAAGCTGAAGGATTTCGGTTCTGACACGAGGAACACTAAGATTAAAAAAAGTCTCGAGAGCGGAGGCTGCAGGTCGTCTTCTTCAAAGTTAACAAAGACGAACGATAAGGTGCTGCCGACTTAACCACAGCCTTGTAAATCAAAACATACCAATGGCCAAGCCGACGTACACGCAGAGACGGCCATTTTACCTCATCATACAAGAGACGGTGAGGAGTTCAGATTATCTAATCCAGCCACACAGAGATTAAACTCACGTCTGGAGCGTAGTTGTAAATCAAAAACATGGAGAGTGAAGCACATCTGGATTCCAACTTGAGGACAGTTTAAATTAAAAAAACGAAGTACTTCCTAGTACACTTATTTGACTATTATAGTTTTATTTAACTGAAAGCAATCCTCCTAAATTTTACTTTAGGAGATTAGGAGACATCAAGCAATTAAATAATACCAGAGCTGATGACACTGTGTACGTTCTGGATTAAAATCTCTCAGGAAGAACGTTCGATCAACAGCTGCTCTTGGTGCCAGATGATCCCTGGAAGCATTTGAAGTACTGTAATACGCATTATACTGCACTCAATCTGAAGTAATACTGCTTCCTGAAATTCCTGTAGGATTATCTGTCAGTAAAAGTTCCGTTTCGTCCTGTGAGCCTCTTAATCGTCACAGAACCTCGTGTGCCGACGGAAGCTGAGGTCAAAGGTGAAAACTGGAGAAACTATTTTCTAAAAAGGGTCAGAGTGAACGCTAAAACTGAGCTGATGCTTAAAAAAACAGCTAAAACTTAACTAAAAGCTGCCACTGAAACGCTAGCACAAAGCTCCAAAATGCTAGCCGAGCGCTAAAACGTGGAAAAATGCTAGGTCAAACTTACAAAACAGTAGCTAAAGAGGAAAATTACCAAAAGGCTAAATGAAAGCAAAATGTATCTGAAAGCTAGCTAACAGTTAAGAAGCAATGACGAGGCCTGGTAAAAGCTAAAAAGGTAGAAAATAGTTTTACTAAAAGCAGAAAAATGCAAGCTAAAATAATCAACACAATAGTTAAAAGCTAAAATTTGCAAAAGGCTAGCTGAAAGTTACAAGTAGCAGAAGGCTAGTTGAGGCTTATAATAGCAAAACATTTGTTAAAAAGCATCAAAGGGCTAGTTGAAAACTAAATGTAGCCAAAAGCTAACCAAAAGTAGCAAATTGTTACCTAAAAGTAGCAAGAGGTTAGCTGTAAGTTAATGGCGCAAAAGGCTAGCGGAAAGCTAAATGTAGCTAAACATTACCGGTAGTTAAAAAGCATCAAAGAGCTAGTTGAAAACTAAATGTAACCAATAGCAAGCTAAAACTAGCAAAAGGCTGCCTAAAAGTAGCAAGAGATTAGCAGTAAG
This sequence comes from Nematolebias whitei, assembly GCF_014905685.2. NCBI lineage: Eukaryota > Metazoa > Chordata > Actinopteri > Cyprinodontiformes > Rivulidae > Nematolebias > Nematolebias whitei. The sequence continues at coordinate 4,773,274 of NC_056500.1, forward strand.
CTAAATGCAGCAAGAGTAGCTGAAAGCTAAATGTAGCAAAACATTAGTTAAAAGCATCAAAAGACAATTTGAAAACTAAATGTAG
>NC_056500.1:4773368-4800470 GCF_014905685.2 Nematolebias whitei
AAACATTAGTTAAAAGCATCAAAAGACAATTTGAAAACTAAATGTAGACAAAAGCGAGCTAAAAAGTAGCAAAATTGTTGACTAAAAGTATCAAGAGGTTAGCTGTAAGCTAAATGTAGCAAGAGGTTAGCTGAAAGCTAAATGTATCAAGCATCAAAGGGTAGCTGAAAGTTAAATGTAGCAAAACATTAGATAAAAAGCACCAACACAATTTGAAAACTACCAGTAAATGTAGCCAAAAGCTAGCTAAAACTAGCAAAAGCCTGCCTAAAAGTTGCAAGAGCTTAGCTGTAAGCTAAATGTAGCAAAAGGGTAGCTGAAAGCTAAATGTAGCTAAATGGATGGAAAAGGCTATTTAAAATTTTAATTTAGCTAAATGTAGCAAAAAGCTGCCTAAAAGCAGCAAGAAACTAGCTGAAAGCTAAATGCAGCAAACGACTAGTCAAAAGGAGCTAGCTGAAAGCTAAATGTAGCCAAAGGCTAAATAAAAGCTAAATATGCAAAAATGTTAATGTAAAGCAGAAAAACAGTAGCTAAAGGTAGTATAAGGACAGAAATAAAGTAAAGCTGCTGAAGACAACAACGTTTTGATGAGAACTCGGTGTTTCTGTTAGAGAACATTTGTCATAAATAAAATAAAAAAAACAGCTCCCTTCTAATGAATGAGCTGAAGGTTTGGATTTATAATCAGCTAAAATAACACGAAGTCTGCAGAAGTAGCTGGAGTCGAACGGAAGAAAGGTCAAAGTGCAGGGAGGTGAAAATCAAAGGTCAATCAAAGGTCAAAGAAAACCAGCTGGAAAAGCTCGTCTGCCGCCACATAGACATGGATTTGTTCCGCCATCCTGGAGAAGCAGACCGGAACCGTCCCGGGCCGGTTCGTCGTGCTCGGGTCCGAACCTCACCGTGCTCCGTGAAGCGGAAGCCGCGCAGGAACAGCAGACAGTCCTGCAGACCCGCGAACAGCGAGAAGCCGCCGCCGAACGGGTTGTCCCTGAAGAAGAGCTCGAACACGGCCGGCTCCTGGTTCCGACCCGCCCGCCAGTACGCGTAGGCCATGGTGAACTGGTACAGGTCGGTGAGCAGAGGGGGGACCCGCTCCCGGACCGAGCGCTCCAGGGTCCCGCGTGGGCTGGTGCTGGGAGCTGCCATGTTTCTGGATCACTCGTGGACCTGCAGTTCCCGGAGGCTCCACTGAGTCCTGAACCGGGTCAGCCGGATTCTTATAGCCCGCCTCGTGTTTTATGACCCGTCTGGACCAAAGAGCAGTCTCACATTTTGATTAAAAACGGATCGTTTTGGTTTCATAAGAGCTGAGGGGCTGCAGCTTAGAGGCTGACATGTTCTTTCCGGGACGGATCACGTGATTCCCGCGGAGTGGGCGTGGTTTTTTTTAAAATTTTTTCCCTAACTTTATTTATAGAACAAAATGTAGCCAGGTGGTAGATTTAAATATTTTTTACTTTAGTTGAATAACTCCACTTTAAGGTATTGAGGTGTTGATTTACATTTTTGCTTACAACATAAATGCTATCGAGTCATTTTGTTTATGTCATTTTATTTATCTGCAGATTTTGCACACTCCAATGTTTTATAGTAGGCCTCTGTTGGACAGTTTGGCCACCAGGGATCAGTGCTTAAAATCTATTACTGTTCTCCCAAAAGTATAAAATGCATCTTGGGACTTCCTGTTTGCTACTTTTCTTGGAGGGGAACAGTGATTTGTCAAAAGGCGCTAATTCTGGCAGAAAATCTGTAAATATGCACATAACTTGTTAAAATATGTTGGTACATTTGTATTTAAGTGTTAAGCAGTCAGTATTTTGACATATTATTTCTGAAACGGATTGTGCAGGAGGCGTGCACGTGTGGTGCAGGGCGGTCGTTTCAGTGGTGTAAGAATAAGATGCGAGATCATCTGTGTACTCCAGCGTGCATGAACCTGTCTTCACTGTAAATAAAATACTGCACATTAAGGACCCCAGTTATTGTGTCCTGTGAGGTTAACTGTTTTCCGGGCTACACAGTTTTGGTACCAGGAGTGTGGTGTGCAGGAAATCTTAGTTGAACTTATTATTACACAGTGGCATTTTATGTACTTTTAACTAAGAAATACGGCAGTAGTGAAGACTACGGGGACCATCCATCAACGTGAGGACATGTGGAGGTGCTGATCCTGCAGGGTGGCTGGTGCTGCTTTGGAACGGAACTCATCTGGATCAACCCATTGGATTCCATCCAGCAAGATTTACTGGTGCCTCAAACCACAGATTCGCCCCACACTAGCCTCACTATAGCTAAACTGTGCTTAAGCTTCTTTTGGACTAAAACTCTTGACTGAACTAGACACATCATTTACATCATGCCAACTGTTCCAGGTGCTGAGGGTAATCTCAGTGGTAGTGATTCGGCTAGTCGGGGCCCATTAGAGCCGGCAGGACCAAGCAGGGCTTCAGATGATGAGATGCAAAGTCAGTTTCAAGAACTCGCTTGATTGAGAGATGATCTTGTCAGGCTAAATGACGAAACCAGGGCTCAAAGAGACCGCACTAGTCGTGCCCTCACTCGTTCATATATTTATGTCCCACGTGAACGTCAGGACCTGATTTTTTGTGGAGAGTGGGCCAAAGATGGGAGGTTGGTTGAAGAATTTATTGAGGAGGTTGAGAGTCATAAGGGCCAGAGAACAGACAACTGAAGAACAGTGTGATTTTATACTTTCATCATTACGGGGACCAGCACTAGAAGTCTTGTTGCACTTGTTGTTCCCTCCCAATGACACGACCACAAACCACTGCATCGACCTCCCCGCTTTAACCCTGTCAGAAAAACAAGGAGTCACTAATCTGGGAGTGATAATGGACCCTTCCCTGAAACTTAATCATGTAAACATGATTGTTAAATCATGCTTCTTCCAGCTGAGGCGGCTGTCTAAACTGAAGCCCATATTGTCCAAGAAGAACCTGGAGACAGTAATACATGCATTCATTACATCTAGGCTTGATTACTGCAATTCGCTCCTGTTTGGTATCAGTCAAACCTCCATTGCACGACTACAACTGGTCCAGAATGCAGCAGCCCGATTTTTAACCAGTACAGGCAAAAGAGAGCACATCACACCAGTTCTGGCCTCACTGCACTGGTTAATGGTTCACCTTCGAATCCAATTCAAAATACTCCTGTATGTCTACAAATCGCTGAACAGTTTCACCCCCCCATCTCTCTGATTTGCTACAACCGTATGTCCCACCACGAGGTTAGCGGACCAGTTGCTCCTCAAAGTTCCAGGATCTCGTCTTAAGCGCAGAGGTGACAGGGCCTTCTCTGTAGCAGGACCAAGACTTTGGAACGAGTTACCTCTGCTTGTCAGACAGGCGCCCTCCCTCTCGGTTTTCAAGTCCCGTTTAAAAACCCACTACTATTTGGTGGCTTTCAACACCAGATGATCTGTATTTTGAACCTGCATGCTCCACACTGGTTTTGTCGTCATTATCCGCATCGTTGTTATGTCTATATTCTGATTTACTTCATTTTGTATTTTTCTTTGTGTGTTACCTGTTGTTTTGTCTGTACAGCACTTTGGTTGGCCTTGTCGCTGTTTTAAGTGCTCTATAAATAAAGTGGTATACAGGTCCTTCTAAAAAAATTAGCATATTGTGATAAAGGTCATTATTTTCCATAATGTAATGATAAAAATGAAACTTTCATATATTTCAGATTCATTGCACACCAACTGAAATATTTCAGGTCTTTAATTGTTTTAATACTGATGATTATGGCATACAGCTCATGAAAACCCAAAATGCCTGTTCCCAAAAAATTAGCATATCATGAAAAGGTTCTCTAAACAATCTATTAACCTAACCATCTGAATCAACGACGTAACTCTAAACACCTGCAAAAGATTCCTGAGGCTTTTAAAAACTCCCAGCCTTGTTCATTACTCAAAACCGCAATCATGGGTAAGACTGCCGACCTGACTGCTGTCCAGAAGGCCATCATTGACACCCTCAAGCAAGAGGGTAAGACACAGAAAGAAACTGCTGAAGGAATAGTCTGTTCCCAGAGTGCTGTATCAAGGCACCTCAGTGGGAAGTCTGTGGGAAGGGAAAAGTGTGGCAGAAAACGCTGCACAATGAGAAGAGGTGACCGGACCCTGAGGAGGATTGTGGAGAAGGGCCGATTCCAGACTTTGGGGGACCTGCGGAAGCAGTGGACTGAGTCTGGAGTAGAAACATCCAGAGCCACCGTGCACAGGCGTGTGCGGGAAATGGGCTTCAGGTGCCGCATTCCCCAGGTCAAGCCACTTTTGAACAAGAGACTCGTCAGAAGCATCTCACCTGGGACTGCTGCTGAGTGGTCCAAAGTTATGTTCTCTGATTACAGTAACTTTTGCATTTCCTTTGGAGATCAAGGTCCCAGAGTCTGGAGGAAGAGAGGAGACACATAATTCACATTGCTTGAGGTCCAGTGTCAAGTTTCCACAGTCACTGGGGTGCCATGTCAGCTGCTGGTGTTGGTCCACTGTGTTTTATCAAGCGCAGGGTCGATGCAGCTAGCTATCAGGAGATTTTGGAGCACTTCATGCTTCCATCTGCTGAAAAGCTTTATGGAGATGAAGATTTCATTTTTCAGCACGACCTGGCACCTGCTCACAGTGCCAAAACCACTGGTAAATGGTCTACTGACCATGGTATTACTGTGCTCAATTGGCCTGCCAACTCTCCTGACCTGAACCCCATAGAGAACCTGTGGGATATTGTGAAGAGAAAGTTGAGAGACGCAAGACCCAACACTCTGGATGAGCTTAAGGCCGCTATCGAAGCATCCTGGGCCTCCATAACACCTCAGCAGTGCCACAGGCTGATTGCCTCCATGCCACGCCGCATTGAAGCAGTCATTCATGCAAAAGTATTCCCGACCAAGTATTGAGTGCATAACTGAACATGATTATTTGAAGGTTGGTGTTTTTTGTATTAAAAACACTTGTCTTTCATTGGTGGGATGAAATATGCTAATTTTTTGGGACAGGCATTTTGGGTTTTCATGAGCTGTATGCCATAATCATCAGTATTAAAACAATTACAGACCTGAAATATTTCAGTTGGTGTGCAATGAATCTGAAATATATGAAAGTTTCATTTTTATCATTACATTATGGAAAATAATGACCTTTAACACAATATGCTAATTTTTTGAGAAGGACCTGTAGTATAGTATGGTATGGTAGTCAGGTTATGTATGGGGGGTAGAACAGTAGGACCTAGTGATTTATTCTCTTTCCTGAGAAATGCTTTTGGTGAAAGGCGCAGTGTCGCACAGCTTTTAGTCTTTTTACAACCGTAAACAGACAGACGAAGAAGACCTCCGTGATTACTCCCATGCACTGTCTCAGATACGGAGTTCTGTAGTTAAACAGTCCACAGATGCTGTATCTGATGAGAAAACTGTTTTAAGGGATCAGATGATTGAAGGTTTAAGGCATGTCCCTCTGAGACATGAACTAAGAAAAATGGTTAGAGAAACCACACTCTGGTTTGCTAGATGTGAGAAATGAAGCTCTCCTTTGGGAGATGGAGGATAACCGACCACATTCTGCTAAAGGTGTGAGAAACAATATGGTTCAGTCAGGAGCATTCAAAGCCCAAAGCTCCATGACTAAAACAACTGTACACAGTGACCCCCCTTCAGCTTTAACTGAAGTGCAACGGGTTGTTGCCCACCAAGGGGAGCCATTGGCTGAATTAGGGAAAGCATTGACTGAGCTGCAGTAGGCGAACTGTGTAAACGTGCCCAACTGACTTCACCAGAACCCAAACCGAAAGTTAAACCACAGCATGCATTCACACATGATGGTCAGCCTATCTGTTTTAAATGTCATGGGGTTGGACATATTGCCAGAAAATGTCCACAAAGCAAAGTTGTGTCTGCTGGTGCTGCTAATGTTTCTTTTGTGGGGCAGGAAAACTAAAACCCTCGGTTGGCATGAGCCAAACAATTTGAGGGGAAAGGACTGGCTCACTAACTGAAGCCTTGGATAGAGACACAGCTTTAGAGAGGGCAGTTGGAGAATGTAAGACTGTGGAAATAAAACTACAGGGAATGAAGGTTTCATGCCTTCTTGACACTGGCAGTCAAGTGAGTACCATTTCAGAGAGTTTTCAACAAACGCTGGTCAGCAAAAGACGGCATTATTCATCCTACTTTTGAATGGCTGTTATTTTGTCCATGTGCATCATGTTTAGTTCATGTTAGTTCATAGAAGTGGGCCAACCTGGTTTAGGTCGGGTTTATATTTTGTATGTAACTTGGTTCGAGTCTAGACAGAGTGGACATCTGTGTTATTGTGAAATAAACTGTTTAAAGTTTCTAGTGTCGTCACTTTTACTGTAGTAACACTGCTGTGTGTTGTGATGTGTCCTGTTCAAGACAAACCTTCAGATGAAACTCCAGGAGAGGAGCTCAGTGAGGCTGCAGATGATGGAGAGGAGGAACATGAAGCAGCAGCTGAAGCTACAAATACAATGTGTGGACAAAGAAGAGCAGAAACAAACCACCTGTTACAGGAGAACAGGTCAGAGCTGAATAAAAAACAGCTGGACAAATAATTTTTAAAGTATTAAATATTATACAGGACTTCATTGCTTTGCCATCTTCTTGTCATTGTTTAACACTGTTAGGCATTTTCTGCCAGCATTAAAAACTCACAATTTCAATGGTTCCACTAACACTAATGCATCTGTTCAGCATCTCTGCCATGTTTTGAAGGTGTCACATCAAACTCTGTCTAATACCTGTGTCTTCTTTTCTGTCCAAGGGATGGACGTCCATCAGACAAGCTCATAACAGAAGCTGTGGCCTTCTCTCCAGATTATTACCCGGGGACGTTGTTATGACAGAGGCTTTGATATTAAAGACAGTGTGGGAGTCAAGCTCAATCAATGGTTAAAAATATTTAAAAATATTTGACAGATTATAAATAAAGTGGTTGATCAGTGAGGTTTTATTTCTGTTGACGTGATGTGTAACTGGAACCGCCTTCTTCCACCTGCATAATATCAATAAAATTAGAAACAGATAAAAATGATGCAGAAAAACTGGTTCATGCATTTGTCACGTCTAGACTGGACTATTGCAATGTTTTGTTATCTGGGTGTCCAAATACAAAGTAATTATATCAGAGAAGTTTTGGATTTAGCAGCTTTCACTGCTTTCTGATAACAGCGCCAACTCTCTTTAAGTATTTGAAAAGAGACCTGCAGCCTGTCTATCCCCCACTTTCGCTCCGTAATCCTAGATTGCTACCTAACGGCCTTGGTGATGTTACTAAGCCAAGGTTCAGCTCTGAGTTTTGATTTTTTTTTGGTTTTAACAGGTGCAACATGATCCAGAGTCTTTAAGCAGACAGAGTTGAACTGGGATGTCAGCTCCTCAGTGGTGGTGAGAAACACCAGGGCCTGAATGGTCATTTCAGAGTTATAAACATCTGTGAAACGTGCTGATGATAAATGATGATAAATAGAATCCACCTGTGTGTAATCAAGTCTCCGTATAAATGCACCTGCTCTGTGATAGTCTGAGTGTTCTGTTCAAAGCGCAGAGAGCATCATGAAGACCAAGGAACACACCAGGCAGGTCCGAGATACTGTTGTGGAGAAGTTTAAAGCCGGATTTGGATACAAAAAGATTTCCCAAGCTTTAAACATCCCAAGGAGCACTGTGCAAGCAATCATACTGAAATGGAAGGAGTATCAGACCACTGAAAATCTACCAAGACCCGGCCGTCCCTCTAAACTTTCATCTGGAACAAGGAGAAGACTGATCAGAGATGCAGCCAAGAGGCCCATGATCACTCTGGATGAACTGCAGAGATCTACAGCTGAGGTGAGAGAGTCTGTCCATAGGACAACAATCAGTCGTACACTGCACAAATCTGGCCTTTATGGAAGAGTGGCAAGAAGAAAGCCATTTCTCAAAGATATCCATAAAAAGTGTTGTTTAAAGTTTGTCACAAGCACCTGGGAGACACCAAACATGTGGAAGAAGGAGCTCTGGTCACATGAAACCAAAGTCCAACTGTTTGGCCACAATGCAAAACGATATGTTTGGCGTAAAAGCAACACAGCTCGTCACCCTGAACACACCATCCCCACGGTCAAACATGGTGGTGGCAGCATCATGGTTTGGGCCTGCTTTTCATCAGCAGGGACAGGGAAGATGGTCAGAATTGATGGGAAGATGGATGGGGCCAAATACAGGACCATTCTGAAAGAAAACCTGTTTGAGTCTGCAAGAGACCTGAGACTGGGACGGAGATTTATCTTCCAACAAGACAATGATCCAAAACATAAAGACACATCTACAATGGAATGGTTCACAAATAAACGTATCCAGGTGTTGGAATGGCCAGGTCAAAGTCCAGACCTGAATCCAATCGAGAATCTGTGGAAAGAGCTGAAGACTGCTGTTCACAAACGCTCTCCATCCAACCTCACTGAGCTCCAGCTGTTTTGCAGGAAGAATGGGCAGAACTTCAGTGTCTCCATGTTCAAAACTGATAGAGACAAACCCCAAGAGACTTGCAGCTGGAACTGCAGCAAAAGGCGGTGCTACAAAGTATTTACGCAAGGGGGCTGAACGCCCCACTTTTCAGTTTTTTATTTGTTAAAAAAGATTATATATATATATATATATATATAATCAGTTATTTCAGCTTCCTGGTAGTTTAAGCTTCTTCAGTCCATCTTGGCCCACAAAAAATGCATTTCTCCCTGACTGGGATTTGAACCCAGGCCACGGCGCTGAGAGCACCGAATCCTAACCACTAGACCACCAGGGATTTTTTTTGTTTTTTTGTGAGGGAAAACCGAAGGACTCAGCGGAAAAACCCCATGGCTGAGAGACGTACCACTTCGCTCATGAAGTCTCACGTTCTCCAGTCAGTGAGACTGTAGAGCGTGAGACTTCATGAGCGAAGTGGTGGCGTGAATGCTCGTGGTTGAACCACCCGCTCCACCATGACCCGGTCAGTCAGGAAACGGCTCCCCGTCATCCTGCACTGTAACCCGGGTAAGACAGATGGACTGGTCTGGAGTTTGGATCAAAACATTCACGCCTACATCAGCAAAATTGTTATGATTAGTCTAACAATATCCATGATGAAAGGCATTATAGCCAACATGTTCATAAAGAACTTATCCCATTTCCCAAAGGTTTCCAGATATTTTTTGATGAGGTTACGTAAAACTTCAACAATCTTAGCGCTGACATCTAGATCCAGTTTACGGACCACGTCTCTCAGCTCTGCGGCGGAGCAGATATCTTGGAGATTCCGAACCGCCTTTTTCGACACTTTTCTGGACTTTTTCGTGTCAAAGTGGAACTTCTCAGGCATGACAAGTCCGTCCAGAGTTCTAGAAACCAGAGAATTCAGGAAGAAAGAGGTTTCTTCCGTGGGAGTGGTGTACTTACTGACTGCACCTACTTTCGTCAAAACTCTCAGCGTCGTGGCCACTGTGAAGAACCGCAGTGGGTTATTGGTCGCTGAGTCGCAAACAGCTTGCAGAAAGGATCCTGGCACTTCCATTTTTCCTACAGAGAGTGAAAATTGAACAGTTACAAACTTCTCTGACGTGTGTTCAACTCGAACCGACCTTCAGAAAATGATTTCAGTAAACACAGCAGCCCTATATATAGAGTTTGACTGACGCCACGTCCTCTGTCCTTTGATACGTCATCGTTAGATGTGCACATCAAAAGACAGCGTCATCGAAATGCATGACGTCAGATGTGCGCGTGAAATTCTGAGATTAATAAACATTAACTCGATATGCAAAAAACAAAACGAGAACTCGATACGCAGTTCCTTCCGGTATAGAACTTTTCGTTTCCAGGCAACAGTTGTTTACATGTAAACAATTGTCTTTTTGAACCTGAAGCTGAGCAGCGGTTACACACCAGATGAGCCACAAACTGTTGTCAATAAAACTACTGTAAGGCAGGTTAAACTGTTTATCAGCCTTTAAGCTTGGTTTTGTATTTTATGTTTGTTTTCCGAGCCTTCAGGTCAGTAAATGCATCGCAGCCATGGATCGTGACACATTTCAGTTCGTGCATGATTTAGTTTGTCATGGCAGCATGGACGTGGCTAAATGCTGTCTGTGCCAGAACTAGAGACTGAAAGTACACAGTGTTGGAGTCAGAACAACTCAGCTGCCATTGTAACTTACATGTTGAGGAAGTGAAGTTCATGGAAGAGATCCTTGTGTTTGTCATGTATTGTCCATGGCCGCACCGGAAGCAAAAGCACAACTGGTGTCAGAATCGTGATGTTGTCCAAGACTCGTGTGAGTCCTGAAGTGACTCCAGCTTAAAGACAGGCTCCAGCTGCGGACGGATAAAAACAAAGAAGAAGAAAGTAGGCGGAGTCTTGCTGTGCGGATCGATACAAAACATCGATACTATGTGAGGCATAACGTTTCGCTCCAGAATCGATTCTTAGATCAAACTAGCGATACCTTTGATACTTCACTCATTTCAGGTAATGCATAGGAAGATGATGGAAAGTAACTAAACTGTTGAGATCTTGTCTAAATGACACGCGGTTGGAGGGAACTACTTTTTCTTCCACCTGAGTAAGTGCGTAATGCGTTTAAGCGGAGCAGCACACTGCTCGTCAGTGTCAGTCTGTAGACGCAGCGGCGGAGCTGACCAGAGTCATGTCTGGAGCTAGTTCGTCTCCACAAACTGAAGGTTTGTGGAAAACCTGTGAAGAGCTGTGGCAACACAACACACCTTGTAAAACACTTCCTGTTAAATCACAACACAGAATATGATGCAGTGATGAGGCAGACGGAGGAGGAGAGCAAAGAGTCAGGTGCTGCTGCTCTGGAGGAGTCCCTCAGGGCTGCAGGACTTCCACATACAGAGGGAGCAAATGTGGAGCTTTAAGCTGTGCTAAGAACTGCTGCAGCTGGAGTTGTTCAAGTTAATACATGTGGTTGTGAAATAACAATTAATTCATGCTTGAACAAATAGTTGCATGAGTTCAGTTTGGAGTAATATTTATGTGTATCACTGAGATAATCTCACATGGACAAAAAAGCATAGATTTATTCAGGTAAGGTTTCAACAATCATTTGATTACATAGACCAGGTGTCATCAAATTGTGCAGAGCAACGGTGATAAAACAGCCTTGGTGAACTCTGAAAAATACTGTATATACTACAAAATATGGATAAAATATTTATTATCTTAAACATATATCCTATTATTTAATAGATATTTAATAATTTATTTTAATAGTTGTATGATTTTCCTTATTGTCTTATTTTTATTGTTTGAAAAAACATTTCACAAATTTTGTATGATGTCCTGTTATTTTCTTTTGTTTTACAATCTCAGACTAAATGAGGCACTACCTCAACATACTCCTGAGTTTAAAATAAATAAACTACTTTGTCTTGCATTCTTCATGCAGCTTTGATTTGAATACATTGCTTTTTTTAGGTTTACCTGACACATTATGCGTATTTGTAAAAAGTATCTTTATCGCTATCGATACCGCTGCACTTGTATGCGGTGTACCCGGTATCGTATCGGACCAGAAAAATCCTGGTATCGAACAACACTGTAATCAAGTTATTGTAGTGCAGGGGTTGGCGGATCGATCCCAACACTGATAACATCGATACTAACCGTGTTATTGACATACATGTCATTAAAAGCTTTTATGATATCTATGGTTATTGGTGCCAGTGTAATGAGATCGATACTTTTGCTTCAGTTTCTCTCCTGTTTGCTCTGAGGTTTCATCAAACATGCCACTGTGGAAGTGTCGCTCCTGTCAGAGCAGGCAGGGCCCACAGAGACGCTTCTGGGAATATTTATTTGAACCCAAGGCTTTCCAGGTTACATTTTATTTATTGTATTTTCACTCATTATTTTTAATTTGTAGTTATTTTTTTCTAATCCAGAAAATAAATTCACATAAGATGAGAAATGTTGTTTTATTCCTTTATATCCTAAATATATTTGACTGTTTTATAACATTTGTTTGTGATATAAAGTTGGTTTATTTAAGAAAAAAATCCAGAAAGGAGTGCAATGAAAGGATAATTTTAATTAATTATCATAGCTTCTGAACAAAATGTTTTAATTTATTCTTGAGTGATCATTTTGTGCACTTTGTTTAAGGAAAAAAAATCCAGCCATCATAAGAAATGGGGAATTGAATTTGTTACAGTTCTAATTTTTCAGATTAAAAAAAAAATTATAATAAAGTATTTTTTATTTATCTATAAACTTTGCCTAGTTCTATATATTTTGGGTTTTAACTAATAAATGATCCAAAGGAAAAATCACAAAACACTTAAACATCCCAAGGAGCACTGTGCAAGCAATCATATTGAAATGGAAGGAGTATGAGACCACTGCAAATCTACCAAGACCCGGCCGTCCCTCTAAACTTTCATCTCGACCAAGGAGGAGACTGATCAGAGATGCAGCCAAGAGGCCCATGATCACTCTGGATGAACTGCAGAGATCTACAGCTGAGGTGGGAGAGTCTGTCCATAGGACAACAATCAGTCGTACACTGCTCAAATCTGGCCTTTATGGAAGAGTGGCAAGAAGAAAGCCATTTCTCAAAGATGTCCATAAAAAGTGTTGTTTAAAGTTTGTCACCTGGGAGACACCAAACATGTGGAAGAAGGTGCTCTGGTCACATGAAACCAAAATCCAACTGTTTGGCCACAATGCAAAACGATATGTTTGGTGTAAAAGCAACACAGCTCATCACCCTGAACACACCATCCCCACTGTCAAACATGGTGGTGGCAGCATCATGGTTTGGGCCTGCTTTTCATCAGCAGGGACAGGGAAGATGGTCAGAATTGATGGGAAGATGGATGGGGCCAAATACAGGACCATTCTGGAAGAAAACCTGTTTGAGTCTGCAAGAGACCTGAGACTGGGACGGAGATTTATCTTCCAACAAGACAATGATCCAAAACATAAAGACACATCTACAATGGAATGGTTCACAAATAAACGTATCCAGGTGTTGGAATGGCCAAGTCAAAGTCCAGACCTGAATCCAATCGAGAATCTGTGGAAAGAGCTGAAGACTGCTGTTCACAAACGCTCTCCATCCAACCTCACTGAGCTCCAGCTGTTTTGCAAAACTGATGGAGACAAACCCCAAGAGACTTGCAGCTGGAACTGCAGCTGGAACTGCAGCAAAAGGCGGAGCTACAAAGTATTAATGCAAGGGGGCCCAATAATATTGCACGCCCCACTTTTCAGTTTTTTATTTGTTAAAAAAGTTTGACACATCCAATAAATTTCATTCCACTTCACGATTGTGTCCCACTTGTTGTTGATTCTTCACAAAAAATTAAAATTTTATATCTTTATGTTTGAAGCCTGAAATGTGGCAAAAGGTTGAAAAGTTCAAGGGGGCCGAATACTTTCACAAGGCACTGTAAACAAAATTATATTTATACGTTTTAAGCAAACTCCATCAGCCTCTTCCAGGTACAATCCTCAAATTACCACAAGCAGGATCAATAAATGTCATTACTAATATTTATACTTTCAAGCATTTCTAAAACTCCTCCAGAGCTAGTAGGTTTATTTTTAAACAAAAGATCATCGTTGTGGGTTCGCTCTCCAACCAGAAACTAAAGGTCTGATTTGTTTAAAACATTTCATTTTGTCCTGTTCTGCCCGTCTGTTGTTAACCATCTCCAGACCAGTAAAGTGACGTGAATTAAATAAAAACCATATTTCAGAATATTTCTTATTTCTGCCTTTTCACCCCAGCTCTCCCTGCTGCCCGCCGCCCTCTGCTGTATGGAAGCATCGAGCCAGCTCATTGGTCAGTGCCAGCGTCTCTCCTCTCCAGACAAAATGTGTGGGCTGTCCTGCCTGGCTGCTCTCTGGTGGGTAAACGAAGAAGGAACTGAGCTCGATGGCCAGAGCCGACCGGACCAGGCCGACCCCCCCGGAGATCTCCGGGCAGGGGTGATAGACCCGGCCGCTGGCGGGATGCATGAACAGCGCCTCCGGTCGGAAAGGCACGGCGAGCATCTCCGCGCCGCCGCAGTACGACAGCAGCTCCTGTTCTCCGGTGAGCCCCTGGGGGCCCGCGGGGCTCTGCAGCAGGTGGGTGAAGACCACGGGTCTGTCGTCACAGCGCAGGAAGTTCCTCTCTCTGCCGCACAGAGACAGGAAGGGGAAGTCCTCGTAACGCCCGCTCTGATTGGAGCGCAGGCGGCTGAAGAAGAAAACCAGGAAGTGTTTGTCTGGAAAAATAAACGAACATCGATGGTAAACAATCAGAGACACGTCTGCTAAATGCAGGAACTGAAACATCTGCAGGGACCAGATGTGTCAACAGTCTGCTCGAGGGGAAACAAACGAGAGAAATAAGAATATAATATAATAATGATATTTTATTTGTATAGCACATTCCTAAATACTCAAAGATGCTTAAAAAAAAAAAAAAAAGACTTTCCATAGAATAATTAGGACAAATAAAATTCTAACCAGTTTATGATGCAACATTTATTTATTATGTTATATTACATAGATGCTATTATGATACAATCTGATATATATCTAGAAATAGATAGATATAATTATTATATTAGGCAAATATTGTTAAATATCTATATTCTCTATTATTATAATGACACAATGATTATTTAATTTAAAAGGACAGACTTTTAGTAAACGTAAAATGTTTAAATTTTTAGTATTTATTTAATTAGTCCTATATATTGAATTTATTAATGTGTTTTAATGCTTTATTTTATAATCATTTCAATGTTTATTGTGGTTAGTGTAATGATGAAGATTATTTTGATTTTATACAATTTATTTATTGGTTTATTGATTGTCACAATGCTACCAGACTTTCTACATTTCTCAGATCAATCAACAAATCAAGTATGTGGTCAGTAAGACATGTTTGTATGTAAACAGTTAGACAGGTAGTAAGACAGACAGGGCAGTAGTTAAGAAGGTAGACAGGTGTGTAGGTAGTAAGTTAAATTTATAAGTACATTTTCACTCTGTTACATAGTTGTACTGATTAATTAATTAATAAACAGTTTTACACTTCTGTAGATTTGTTAAATTTATCATTTGGCCTGTGCTGATTTTTTATTGTACAGCACACAGGTTGTTGTTTTTGTTTGTTTTTATTTCCCATAAATTGAGTGCGGTGTGTTATTGATGTTTAAAGCTGAAGTTTGGCTCTAAATTGTTTCAGCAGTTTTAATTCATCAGTGTGAGGAAAATGAAAATTACCTTTGAAGCAGGTGACAAAGTTTTTCACTTTAGTGTCATCGAGGAAAAGCTACAGGAAAAACACAACACGCACACTGTTTAACGCACGAATGTACGCGCATAGTTCGCCTGCGTGTTTAAAGCCTCACCTGTCCTTGATGGTCCAGGTAGTAGAAGTACTCCCGGATTCGAGGTTCGGGGCTCTGGCCCTGGATGTAGGCAGCGGCTCCTCTGGAGGAGGCGTAGCCGGCGGGAAGGCAGCGCAGGGCGGTCAGAGTTCCGCAGCGCAGGGCGGTCAGAGTTCCGCAGCTTCGCGCGGCGGTCCGGAGGAACATGACCGCGGGAGGTTGAAATGTTCCGGGAGGAACACGGAACCCGCTCGGTCCAAATACAGTGTTTACGTCCGCGTGTTTACTCACAGCAGGGTCACAAAGCGGCGGTTTGTTTACGGCGTAGAAGAAGAAGCGACCCGGAAGTGCTTGTATCTGTTGCCTGCTGCTGCCCCCTGCTGGACAGGAGCGTCATTACAACAATCAGAGACTCACCTGTAGGCTGCCCTTCCGCCTTCAGGTAAGGTGGATCTTTTTGTTTCACCTGAAAACACAAGATGGTGGTTTGAGAATTAAAAAAAAAAAAAGACATTAATGGCGGACTTCAATCTTTAAACCGCATTCATCGATCTCGCAGTAAGTTCTTGAGAAAAACAAACAATAGTTTTAGCAAACTAGCTAAACATAGAAGTTTCGTAAACTGATTTGCATAGTAAAGTTTATAAACATTAACTAAAGTGTGTTTTAGTTAAATATTTTTAGGTGTGCTTGTTAAAATGCTTGTGAAAAAGAATCCGTTGAGTTTATTTACGTTTTCTACGTCTGTACGTAATTTGCGTAAATAGTCGGATTATTTTTTGCGTGAACTGTCTTTGAGATTATGCGTTGTAAAATAAACATCCCGGTAACAAAACGCTTGAAATGTTTGATTGTTGTTGCAGGGAGCTGAACCGGTTTCATGTTGTTCAAAAGGTGGTTTCGGTGACACTTTTCGGTCAGCAGGTATGAGTCAACCGGCCCGTTCGAACCGGGGACACCGGGAGCGGAACGGACAGCAGCGTCCGCCGCTCAGCGACCACAGGCGGCCTTCCCCCGCCAGGTGAGCCCGGTGCCCGGAAGTACACGCACTCACCGCCCGACAGGTTCAAATGATGAACAATTAAACAGCACGTGCCCCTTAAAAAGCATATTAAATGCTAATTATAAGATTATGCGTCCAACAATACTTACGATTAATTAAAACTAAGTTAAATTTACAGATATTAAGCTGAAATTTGGTGTGGTAGTAGCTGAGGGTCATCCCCAACAAACACATTGAGCATTAACAGATCCCGCAAGATCTTAAAAACAACTCTGTTAGCAAAATATCTCATGTTGTCATTGTAGCTGTGAATAAACTCCTCTGAACAAGTGTTACTGTTTTAAGTTATTTTAGTTTTGTTTTCTAAAATATGAAAATAATTGTTTAGTTTCTTTTCATCTTCACTGTTCAATAGTCCAAAATGAAAAAAAAAAGATATTTAAATAAAATCTAAATTTAGTCATGTTTGAAACTTGATGTTTGTTTCCCGAAGCTAATTTAGCTTTTTGTGACATAACTAAATTAATAAAAAAAAAACTTTTGTTGGTTTAAAGAGTAAAAACTGATCACAAAAGCAAGAAACAAATATGATTCCAGGTGAAGTGTTTGTGTGGTGCATTTTTAAAGAAAAACATTTAAATGTCGAGAATAATCTAAAAATATTACGAAAACTATTAATTTGATCTTTAAAACAAGCTTTCCGATGGTCCTTCAGGGATTTATTTAGTTTGCACATTAAGTTTTAACACTTTCTTTTTGTTATCCCAGACATTTTTAGCTTTAGCATTTCATCAGACTTGAAATAAAATCCTGCTTCTCTGAAGATCATATCAACATTAAAACAAAAACTAAATGGCAAATAAGCCAAACCTTTAAGAATTGCAATAAATAAAGAAACTAAAAAACATTTTTATCGATTCTTTTCAAACCTGAACATTAACCTTTTAAATTAAAATCAAAACCACAGAAAGTTCATGTTCGTGACGTATGAACCAGATGACTGACACGAGGATTCTGTTTCAGCTCGTCCTCTCGTCCTCACCGCTCCAGAGACGTGCGGGACGTCCCTCGGGTGGAGCACCACGACTCCACATGCTCCAACATCTGCTCCAGGAGAGGTGGGCCAACGTTCTGCTGAAACTACAAGCAGGGCTCTTCAAGTGGCGGCCCGCGGGCCACACTTCAATCAGGCCCACTTCGTAAAAAACAAAAGTTATTTGGGTTTTGTTTGTTGCATTTATGATTCAATGCAATAAAATAAACAAATGTAAAAGGTCGTTGTAAACTTTAGTTTATGTACATGATTTTAATCGCTGGATGTCCGGCCCTTGAGCTGCTGGCTTTCAGAAACTGTGGCCCCCAGAGCAGTTTTGTTGAAAAGCCCTGCAGCTGTTTCAGTTTCTGTGAAAACCGGACCGACAGGTTTCTGCCGTGCTCGGCGCAGAAGGAAACAAGTTCAGCACCTAACGCCAGAAGAAGTCGTGTAAAATCTAAACGCAGCCGTTTCTTGTTTTGACAGGCATCGTTCTGATCTGCGCCGTCCTGACCAACGCCCTGGTCCTGATCTGCGTGGTTGCCGCTCAGATGGTCGTATCGGGTCTGTCCGCCATGGGCGGCATGGGCAGCTTCGACATCAACACCAACTTCAACATGCAGGGCACCGAGCTGCAGGCGGCGCGGGACCTGGACATGCAGTACAGCCAGATGAGGGCGCCGGGCGTCTACGGCGGCGTCGCCTTCAGCCTCGTGTTCGGCGTCGTCTCGCTGCTGTTCGTCGTCGCCGGGAACAAACCCCCCCATCTGATGTCTCGGAAGCTGCTGGTGGGGCAGCTGGCGTTTCAGGCGGTGGGCGCCCCCGCCTACGTGGTAGCCGTCGGCCTCTACCTGCACTTTGTCATCAAGGTCAACGCCACGGACGTGTGCATGCAGCGCCGGCTTCTGTACTCGAGGAACGGCTACACCTGGATGAACTGCGACGTGAGCGGCGCCGACGCCGCCGTGGCGCTGTTCGGTCTCATCACCGCCATCCTCTACACCGCCGGCGCCGTGCTCACCTTTCAGACCGTCCGGGGCGTGGAGCGCTACCTGCAGGAGAGGAAGAGGAGAGAGAAGCAGCAGACCCCGAGCGACCTTCAGAGAGCCCCGCTGAGGTCCGACACCTCCTCAGTTTGAGGGGGCTGAGGTCCGACACCTCCTCTCAGTGCGAGGTGGCTGAGGTCCGACACCTCCTCTCAGTGTGAGGGGGCTGAGGTCCGACACCTCCTCTCAGTGTGAGGGGGCTGAGGTCCGACACCTCCTCAGTGTGGGGGGGCTGAGGTCCGACACCTCCTCTCAGTGTGGGGGGGCTGCAGGAGCGCCGCCAGAGACTACTGAACTCCTGGTGTTTACAAAACACGAAGTTTCTTACATTTAACACTTAACACTGATGGGGGGGGGGGGGTATGCAAAGATAAAAAACTAATTTAATCTAATTTTACTTCAGACCGTCATAAATGAGCCTTTTTGTGTAAAAAAACAAAAAGAGTCGATCTCGTTTTAATCCTCCGACACGGGAGACATTTTTAACTTCACCTATTTTTGATTTATTGGAACCAGAACTATTTTCTGTAGAAGCTCCATGATGTAAAAAAAAACAGTCAATAAGTTGAACTCGTATCTAATCACAGAATAAATCAATTATATTTAGAGCCTCTTATTAAGAATCTGTACATTTAAAATCTGTAAGTTCATAATGAGCTTTACTTGGTGACGAACTCGGGCAGTGAATTAAATCATGTGACCTTTTAATGGTTTTTTATGTGTATTTTTACTAGTTGTAACTTTTGAGCAAATCTATTAAACATTTCTGATTAAATTTTAAAATTCATTTTGTGCTTAAACCTCCTTCTTACTTGACAAGACGTGACATCTGTCACTCACGTGTTTGTGACATGCTCTTTCTCGTGCAGAAGAGAAACGGACTCCTGGTAAGCCCCTCCCACAGCAGCGCACGTCACGTGCAAACAAACGAGGGAGCACAGTTGCCAGAGTGAATGTTGTGCTTTTTACTTGACGGGAAAGTTGCGTACATTCTTCATTATCCCAGCCTCAAGGTCACATCAAGGTCAAAGTTACACAAGGTCTTTGCTTGTCGGGACCAAAACTTCTCGTCCATCATCTTTACCCACTTCCTTTTGGGTCGCGGGGCTCACTGGTGCCGACTGGTGCCCATATCCAGCAGTCTCTCAGGTGGGGGACACCCTGGACAGGTCTCTAGTCCATCACAGACACCAAGGGACATTTAGTTACCAGACTAACCTGCACGTTTTTGTTCTGTAAGAGGAAACTGGAGAAAACACTCGTGCACGGAGAGAACATGCAAACTTCACCCAGAAAGGCCCTCGGGTCAGGATTTGAACCGGCCACCTGCTCGCCGAGGCAGCAGCTCTACCATCTGCCCCACCGTGCCGTCGTCTTTCCATCGCCCCAGCTCTGAGGAGATGCAGTAATTAGTAAATGAGACCGACGCTGGAGCGGTTGTGAAGCGGTCTCGGCGCTGCGCTGCATGAATGCACCACAACGTTCGGCTCAAACGCTGCAGGACAGCCGTTGTGACGGGGCCGTGCACGGAAGGGTGGCGCAAAAACGCATTTTTAACACAATTTCAGCGCTTACTGAGTATAAACCCAGCAATCAACAATAATGTATTGCTGCTGCCATATTACTGTAGATAAGTTTTTTTTACGACTTGAGTTAAACAGTTACAGTAAAATATATAAAAATCAATAATGTATTCCAACTATTTTCAGATCTCTTGTAAATGAGTCCAAGGCTCAGTGGGATTAACTGTAAATAAAGGCTGAATGAAAATGATGTGATGTAAAAGAGCAGCATGATGGCGCAGTTAGAGCTGTCATTTCTAACCCGGGCCGTAATAATGGCCGGGTCGGGCTTTCGATTGCGTCGGAGGACGCACGCGGCTGACGAGCCAATTATATGGCAACACGGCTTGCCATACTATCACATGGGACGTGCGCTGACCGGCCTTGAAAGAGGTAAAAAGTTCAGTTAAGCTTCAGATGGGACTACCGGCACTGGCAGGAAGCGATCCATTTCAGCGACCCAAACGGGTGAGATCCCAAAGCAGACATGTCAGAGCAGGGCCCGTGTCTGAATGATGCAGAATGCAGCAGAAGCAGGGATTTAATGAACTTTGACGGCCATGAAAGAACAAACACCCCCTCAGCTCCGATCTTCTGCCTCTTTTACTCAGCCGCTCACGTCCGCTGACCGTTAACTGTATAAGCAGTCAAAGCTTAATTAAAAATGTCGGGGGTTTTGTGGGTTCCTACTAGAAACCCATTAGCTCTAAATTGGTCGGGTTGGGCGGGGTTCAGAAATGATAGCTATACGGGCCGGGTCTGAATGCAACTCCAAACACATGCATGTTAGGCTGAGTGGTAACTCTGAATTGTCCCTAGTTGTGAGTGACAGAGTGAATGGTCGTTAGTCTCCGTGTGTCCCTGTGATGGACTGGAGACATGTCCAGGGTGTCCCCCCTCTAGCGCAGTGACTGCTGGACCACCAGTGACCCCCCCTGCGAAACAAAAAGGAAGAAGCGAGTAAAGATGATGATGTGTAAAAAAAGACTAGTTGTTTTGAAGTTTCCTTCAGATATTAATCCTTAAATGACTTTAAACACGTTTAAAATCGGGTCCGTTTAGATGTTTACAGATGTTTACAGATGTTGACGAACGGTCCGGATCGTTTGAACGGATCTTTACGATCGATAAGAACCGAGTTGCAGACGGTAAAAAGACACGACTAGTTTGTTTTTCCCCTCGTAATTTCTTCCAAGTTTTCCTCTTTGAACGCAGATAAACACTAATGAAATGAGTGGATTTTTGTTTTTCATCTTGGAGCAAAGCAAAAGATCAAACTTTTTATTAAAAATTCAACTTTTATATATTTGTGAAAAATCAAAGTATTCCACTTGAGCCAGTTTGTTGAATAAACCAGTTTCCTCTCAAAGGCAGACAGCACTTCAAATCTTACCATTTATTAAAAAATAAGCCATTTATTGTTTTTTATATCACTTTTTATTTCTAGTCTTCTATTGTGGTTGTAAATTTTTATTATTTCCATGATAATTTAGTTTAAAGCTGCAGAGGGACCAAAAAAAAAGTTTTAAGTTCTTTTCGCTCGTCAAGAAGTCTAAAGCAGCAGATTTGAGTTTATCTGAAAACTTTATTGTTTAGCAAAAGTAGCTCTCTGGTGCAGTTTTCAGTTCTCGACACGTTTCCGAGACAAAACTAATGAACGCACGGAGCTGTTGGTAACTCTGATCTGGACTCGACGCACCCAGAAAGAAGAAAAACAAAAACAATCGGCCTTCAGAAATAAATCATCTTTTCTCTCAGAGAATATTAGTACGTCTCAGTGACTAACTCACTTTAAGTATGAAACTCCTAGGAGTTAGTTACAGTTTCTAACTCCGACAACTTAAGGCCATCAGCTGCGACAGGAAACAGAAAATAAAGAGGGAAAATCTCAAAGTACCGTTAGCTGAGGTGAAACTAACCAAGTGCTTCTTCATATCATAGATATGGTAAAAAATCAACTACGTGTGGAGATTCGAGCAAAGCGTTAGAAAAAGGGGTTTATCCGTAGAAAAAGTGGAACACAAAACGAGGACAGGAGTTTGTGCTGGGCCCGGATCAGGGCGACGCTGCTGTTAAAGAGGCGTGATGAAGTAATCGGCCGGTCTCTGGAAGTTGTGCGTTTGTTGGTTGTGCGTCTGAATCTGCTCCTGCTGCAGCTGGATGATCTGACGGACCTCCTCCTCCAGCTCCGGCGGGATGATCAGCTGGTCGTCGGGGTCCGGCTGGGCGGGGGCGTTGAAGTAGCCCCCCTGCTTCCTGACGGGGGCGTCCCCGGCCTCTTCGATGACGTCCTGGCTCCGGCCCTGGCAGGCGACGGACCCGTTGGCTCGAGCCCTGCGGCCCAGAGTCCCAGACCAAGCGTCCCCGCCGAGGCTGGGGGAGGAGGGAGGGGCGGGTAAAAGCTCGGTGCTGGATGAGGAGCGGGTGGGTTTGCTTGTGGCGTGTGAGTGAGCGCAGCCGTGGCGGAGCAGGCAGTGGACGTCGGCCTCCACCTCCACGCGGCTGCCGTTAGAAAACACGCCGGCGATGGGCTCCTCGTCCTCGCTGTCCAGCCCGTTATCGGACAGCGCTCCGGAGAACTGTCTCTGGAAGCTCGCGCCCCCGCGGGCGGGTCTCCGTACGCCGGATCGCCCTTGGGTGTTGGGGTCAGTCTGAGGCGGCGGCTCCTCGGAGGACGCCGTGGATCCCACCTCGCTGCTCATCTCGGACGTGCTGAACTCGCTGCTCAGTTCGCTCGCGGTTCCGGAGGAGGCGGGCGGCAGCGGGATCCCGCCCTCGCTGCTCGACGAGTAAGGATGCCCGGCGGACTGAGCGCCTGGGCCGGGGCTGGGCGGGGGAGGCGGGGGCTCGCAGAAACAGCAGCAGTCTTCAGTGATGCTGAGCTGCACCACGACGGCGCTGAGGCTGTCGGAGCAGCCGAAGCTCTGGGCCAGCGTCACCAGCTTCTTGGAGGCGGCGAGGGCGTCCGGGACGTTCCGGACCGCTTCGATCGCCTCGTCGGGAGACAGCAGGTCCCACAATCCCCTGCTGCCCAGGAGGAAGAACTCGTCCTGAGGGGTGAGCGTCACCGTGGAGACGTGGGGGCGGGGCGTCACAGAGGGACAGAGGAAGGAGTAACCCATTATTCTGGTGGAGTCCGTCACGCCGCTGACTTTGTTATCCTTGAGACAAGGAAAAGAAAAATATAAATGTAAAATGTATTTAGTTTTTAATTCTAAAACCATAAAATGTCTTATCAAATTTTTATTTATTTTGTTTAAATAACTGAATCGTCCTTTCTGACTATGCAATTTGCCGTTACCTCGGTGATGATGGCGTTGTGCTGTCGGACCCTCTGGTACTCCGACTCCTCTCTGACGGTGTGAACGTCGGAGAGCAGCAGGGCTTTTCCGCCTCGACACAGAACCGCCTGACACCTGCCCACGTTGGCGGCCTTCAGCGTGAAGCAGCCTCCGTGCTCGCCGGGCGCCACCGGGTCGTGTCTGATGTGGCACAAAGCTACTGAGCCACCCATCCTCTGACCCGCCGTGCCCAGTTTCCTTCAGAGACCCAAACAAGCCGTTAACAGGAGGGACCGCAGCGGTGGCAGAGGAGGAGGAGGAGTCAGGGCAAAGTGGGCGTTTACCTTTGCATGGTGAGGAAGGTGTTGGTCATGTAGTCCTCCTGCCGCTGGCCTCGGTGAAGCTCCTCTGCGAGCACGTCTCCCATGGTGCACTGCAGCAGGTAAGGCACCTCCACGTTCCTGTCTCCGTCGAACACTCCGTACAGAGCTTCACGGATCCCGCAGAAGCTGTCCTGGGCCAGAGCCGCCACGCACAGCCTGAGCAGGAGTCATCGGATCAGAACAGGGACAGGGAGCTCCAACAAGACCCGTTACCGTGTTTAAAAAGACAACTTGGTTTCTCTGGGACAAACGGTTCTGCTAACGTCTTCGAGTGAAAACGCCCCGCTGTTCACGCTAAAACACAAGAACTGCCACGTTTTTCATTTCAAACACAAACAAAAAAGGTCTTTTTAACCTGAAAACTAACAAAATAAAATATATTAGTTTCATTTTAACATTTTATTTCAGGTAAAAAAAAAAGAAAATCTAATTTTCTGTGAAAATAAAGCATTGATGGCGAATGCATCGGCTAAAATTGAAGCTAAAACTACATTCAAGTTGAAAAAAGGCTGCAAAAAGTATAACATAAGCTAAAATGAGCAGACTGGAGGGTGAAATGAACATTACAGAGGCTAAATTAATCAACACTTAAGCTTAAAATGAGCAGATTGAAGGCAAAAAAATAAACAAAACTAGAGCAAAATCTAAAAAGTAAAAGCATAAGAACAGTAGCTAAAAGCTAAAGCAGCCAAACAGTAGCTAAATGCAGATCTGTATATAAAATTATCAAAACAAAACTGAAAAATAAATGGTAGCTAAAGATTAGCAAAGTAAGAGCTAACAGTATCAGAAAAGGTGCTAAAACTAAAAAAATCAAAACAGCTAAAGCTAAAAAAATAGTAGCTAAAATTACACAATCAGATGCTACAGTGAACTCGTCAGTAGTAAAACTGTTGCTAAAATGATCAAAACAGATGGTGGAAGTAAGACCAGCAGGAAGAGACTGACTTGTTTTTGACCCCGGAGGCCTCGGTGAAGCTGTGACTCCAGACCGCGGGGACTCCATGACCATCGCTCGCACACGGAGCCGAAGGTGAAGGATCCACCCTGAAACAGCGGATGTTGCTGCGGGAAGAAGAGAACAAAGATCAGACAGTCGCTTGAGAAGTTCTGCTGAAGACACGCTTGACGTTCGTACTTGAGGAGCTCCAAGCTCTTGTGGTCCAGGTTGAGCCGAGGATTTCCTGTGAGGTCGAGCTCCTGGAGTTTCGGAGGAAGCGTCTCGGGCAGAGTGACCTCCGTCAGCTCGTTGCAGCTCAAATCGACACACTGACGGTGGGAGAGTTAGAGCCGAGAGTCACTCACAGTTCACGAGAGTGCAGGTCACTGAGAACGTCAAGATGAGTGCAGCCTTTGCTTGTTCGTGCTCACGTAAGGCAACATGACAAACTTAATTTACTCCTGCTGTTGTGTACTAAAAGCTGATTTGGTGAACCTGAAGTGGATGTTTCAGGTAGAAGAGAGGAAGTTTCAACAAATCCAAACTTGTAACAAAATATAACTCATTAAGCTACTACAGTTGTCCCTCGCTGTTATAACTTCACTGCACAGTTTTTTTTTTAAACCCTTTTTTTATATTATGAGTACTGTACATTAGAGTCTGACTGATATATCGGTAGGGCCGATGATTTAGGACGATATAGTCGTTTGGGGACATATTGATATCGGTGATAGTGTCCCATTATGCGCCGATATCAACACTTTTAGTTTTCACCCCTAAAATGCTGGAACCAGCCGTAACTGTACGATGTATCCAGTAGAGGGCGCACTACTTTCAGTTAGAGCTAAAGTTAGTGTTAAGTTGCATCGCCTTCACATTAGCTCCGTTGTCATGGCAACAGTCCTGTCGGATTGAGCTTCCGGTTTGTGAGGACATCCAGCGTTCGTAACGTGACCTTTGTCGTCCTCAAAGAAACGCATCGTTTGTCTGAAATCTTTACGTCTCTGCAAAGAAAAGCAAACGCCGCTGCGGTCAGTACTAACGAGACCTTCACCAAACGTGACTGTTTAAACGATGAACAGGGAGCACGTGTCTTTAATTTATATTTTTGTAACACGCTTGATGACTTGTAAATAGTTAAGACTGGTTTTATAACCAGTGCACCGCTTGTAAACCTGCTGTGGGACTACGTAGACCTGATTAGCTTAGCTTCATGGTTGCTAACAGCCGCACTAAATAAACAAGTCCCACTCTACTCACTGTTTTCTTAGATTCGTGGGGGTGGACAAAGATCAAACATTTTCAGCCATTCTATCGGTTATCAGCTGTCGCCATCCCCTCCCAATATCGGTATCGGCGAAAGCCAAAATGTCCGTATCGGTCGGGCTCTACTGTACGTACTGTGCAGTACATTCATCTCATCGTCATCATCTTCATCTCCAAAGTGTTTACGAGCGTAGGACGTGTTTAGAAGAGTAGGAATGTCATGATTCCTGCCCGTCTGTTGACCACGCCCACCTGCTCTGCTGTGATCAGCATAATTCTTCTCACCTGGTGGCTGTGGCATCTAAGCGTGCCCCTGTTCGCTACCCAGCGCCGGATTATCGAGTCTTGCAAAAGTAAACGTCCAGCGATTAACTCATGCTCTTGACAGATCCACTCGTCCGGAACAAATTTCTGTGCCCTGGGTTTTCCCGTTTCGCCTTGCCCCTGTCGGACGCCTGCCAAGCTTCTGACTTCTGGACATCAACCTTCTTCTGCGTCCTGACCTCTGAGTATTTCCTGAACCGCTCAGATAACTAGTTTGAAGCCTGTCTCCCTGAGTATGACCCTTGCCTGTTCTCTGACTAACCCACTGAGTTCTGGACGGATCCAAACTAAGCAGAAACCTGACTCAGGACTCCGCCCTCGCTGTGACATCACTACTCTCTCCATCCACCCCAATCCTCTGCCTGGAGAAGTGAGTTTAACCACCGGATCAAGTCCCACGATAGTGGATGTTTTCTCTGCACTGTTCAAGCTCCCAGTCCTTCCACAGCCATCGACTGTCCCTCCTCAGCTTTTTCAGTGCGTTCCCACAGACGTGTGCTGACTTCCTTCAGTCTTTTCAAAATAAAGCTTACTGAACGTGTTCGGAGTCTGGTTGAAATTTTGGGTCCTCTGCTAAACTCATTAGAGGTAAAGGTTAATTAGAGAGTGGGAAAGGTTTGAAGGAGTGTGGGAATGGTTTATAAAGCCTTAAATTATATATAAATAATAAAATGATTATAACGAAGCTACTTCGCGGACTTTCACCTATCGCAGGGGTCTCTGGAACGAAACCCCACAATAGGCGAGGGATCAATGTAGTCCCAAATACTTTGTGCTAATATATATTCATATAGTAAATAGTGTATATATATATATATATATATATATATATATATATATA
>NC_056500.1:4800570-4821108 GCF_014905685.2 Nematolebias whitei
ATATATATATATATATAGTTCATATAGTAAAATGTACAGATCATTCAGGAGATGGGTGATGTGACCTGTTTTTTGTAAATTTTTATACAATATTTAACTTTATTTACAAATATTTTCCCAACAGGAACACAATAAGATCTCTTCTCTCTTCAGGTCCATAAAAAAAAAACATTCTCTTTGAAATAAGCCGTGAAAACTGGTTCTGTGTTCGTCTTCCTATGCTTCTTTTAGCTTTTACATTTGTAGCTTTACTGCTTTTAGTGTTTATCTATCCTTTTGCTACTATTAGCTTAAGTTCTGCTACTTTTACTTTTTTAGCTGGCCTTTTCCTCCATTTTGGTTTTAGCTAGGCTCTCACTACATTTAGCTTATCAAGACTTACACTACTTTTTGCTTTCAGCTAGCTTGTTGCCACTTTTAGTTTGTTGCTAGCCTTTTGCTACTTTTTATATTACCTTATTTTTAGTTACTTTTAGCTTTTGTTCTGCTACTTCTACCCTTTAGCTAGCCTTTTGCTCCCCTTAACTACTTTCACTACATTTAGCGTTTAGCTAGGGTTACACTACTTTTAGCTTTTCTTTTTTTAGTCAGCATTCGGCTACTTTTAGTTAACTTTTAAAACTTTTGTTTTATATCTAACAATTTACTGCTCCTTTAAACTTTTAACCAATTGTACTTTTATAGCTTTTAGCTAATGTTCTTGTTTTTTTTTAGCTCTAAGTACTCAGTTTGATTCTTTTCTGCAGTCATTTAGCACTCAGCAGAACAAGCATTACTTTGGTAGCCTGTAAATTTTCGGCGGTATCCGAAACATTTCCAGTTCAGGTAACTTTGCGACGCACCTTAATGTCAGGCAGCTGGAGGACTTCAGGAAAAGTGTTGATGCAGTTGGAGTGGGCGGACAGCGTGTGCAGCCGCTGGCAGCTGAGGACGGTGGTCGGCACGGCTCTCAGTCTGTTTCCGCTCAGGTCCAGCTCCTCCAGATGCTCCAGTCGGGCCAGTTTACTGCACAAAAACTCAGAATTAGTCCCAGTTACCCGGTGTTGAAGTCGGTACATACATTTTATAAAAGGACCAGTAATAGGAAGAAAGAATGAACGTTACCTGGCAGTGAAAGTCTGCAGCTGGTTGTAGGCGACGTGAAGCACCCTGAGGTGGCTGTGTCCCGTCAGCAGAGGGATGCATTTGTCTGTCAAGCCGTTACTGGTCACGTAAAGCTCCTCCAGGCTGCTGAAGGTGTCCTCCGACAGGCTGGCTGCAGGGAGGTCCTCCAGCTTATTGGCCGACACATTTAAGTAACGTAAACTATGATGAAATCCACAAGTAATCCACGGTAAGAGGGAGAGACAACTGCAGAAGGGAAGCAGCCCATATGAGAGACAAGTACGCACCTCTGCGCTTCGCTGAACAGGTTGTGTGGGAGCTCGGTCAGGTGGTTGTGCTGGAGGTCCAGCACTTCCAGCTGAGACCTCTCCAGCCTCTCGGTCAGCCGGCACACATCGTTCCAGCCTGCCAGCAGCTTTCTGAGGCTCCCGCTGGACAGCAGCCTGCAACACAAACAGCCCCCTCAGTCTGGAGATCAAACCTCCTCCGCTTCCAACGGAGGCTCAAGCAGTTCAACAAACTCACGACTCCTGACAGACGCAGGGAGAGCCGAGGCGTCGCACACCGAGCTGAAATGATGTTTGCTGCTCATGTAGTTTGTAGATGAAGCACGGGATTATGTTCATCAGACAACTGTTTAATCTGTACTGAGGGCGGCGTCCTGAGCCCGAGCTGCTAATCTGAATACAAAACCAGAACTGGTACGGTCAAGTTTTCTAAACGCATGCATCACTGGTTATTTTAAGACTGACTGTTTTTTTATGGAAAAATGTTTCATCGTTTCTACTTATTTCAAATTTTAAAAAACCTCAGTTGATTTTATGACCGCTTGTCAAACATTTATTTATGTAACATGTACCTCTGAGGGACTAAAATAAAGAGTTTATGCACATTAAAAAACCAACAACACACATTTAAACCTTACTATAATACAGTTTAATGTTAATTTTGTGAAACTATGTTCCCATTTACATTAAACTTCTTGTTTTATGGCTGAACTGACTTGTTACATTAAATAATCTGCATTTAAATAACTATTTTTATCATTAGCAAGGTTCACAAAATATTTTATACTGCGAACTAAAACTATTTGTTCATCTTTTATAGATAATTAAATGCTGGTTGTCTTGGTAATTTAATAAAAGGAGAACAAAGACTGAAAACAAAATATTGTTTCGATTTTCATCTAGACTTGAAAAACACTAAAACCTCACACTGCAGAGGAACCCTGTAATCTGTCCAAGGTAATGTCAGCTGTGACAAAACCCAGAATTATTTATTTACAGTTTGAGATCCTTATCAACAACCGGCTAAAGCATGACTTTTGTTACAACCTTAGTTTACAGCTTCATGTGGCTCTGCAGGTGAGTTAAGTGGAGCGGAGCAGCCGTGTGTAGTTCGACAGCCTCAGTGTCACAATGAGATGCTGAAATACGCAGCTCATAACAAGTGTCTGCTCCTAATGTAGCAGCGTTTGGACGTACAAAAACTAAATCTGTCTATGATGCTCCTCTTTACGTCTCTATATTGTCAAATGAATGTGTTTTTGTGCCTCTCACCATGCAGGCAGCTCAGCGACACAGTTATGGTTGATGTCCATCACCTCCAGTCTGCTGCTCTCACACAACCAGTCCGGGACGCTCTCCAGCTTGTTCCTTTAAGAAAACGATCACAGTCAGCGAGCAGCGTTAAAAAGCCCTCGTTCCCCGTGTAAACAGGAAAGTAAAGCGTTGACAGTTTTCACACCTGGACAGATCCACAACGGTCAGGTTCTCGGGCGCAGGCTGCACCTCCAGCTGCCTCAGCTCTGCAAGCACAAACACAGCGTGAGTGAAGCCAACGTGAAGGCAGCGCCTGCTGAAGCTCTCCACGACGTTGGTACCGTTATGTGCGGCGTGCAGGCTCTTGAGGGCGTGGCCACTGACTCTGAGGACTGACAGCGCGTTTCTGTCACAGCGGAGCAGTTCCAGCTTGGACAAACAGCTGAGATCCAGCTCCTGTAGTCCGGTGTCCCTCAGGTCCAGCTGCACAATGTGGACCAGCTGCTCCGAGTCTGCTACTGCCACGTTCTGAAGCCGGTTCAGCCTGAGAGACGGCCCGCAAAACCGGTCAGAACGTGAAGTGGTTAAAGTGAACAGAAGGTTTATTTAACTAACCACTTCTACCATTATTTTAACTAAACATAATGAAACAGGTTTATTATATAAAGGCATCTGTTTGAGAATTTACTGCAGGCATCCTAAACCAACGTGAAGCAGAAACACAGAAGCAAGTTATTCCCGCAGCACCCTGGGAAATGTTTAATTTCAGACGAGTGTCGCTCAACTTCTAAAAGCGTCTCAAGACGTTGTGGCGATTCTTACCTGAGATCTACGTAGCGAGCGGGCAACCACTGCAGCCCAAACAGATCCAGGACGCAGACCTGGTTCCCTGCCAGACAGAGTTTCTCCACACCTCGCAGCTTCTCCAGGACGGGGGGGACGCAGCTGAAACGGTTGAAGGACAGGCCAAGGTAGGACAGGCTCTCCAGAGAGCTCAGCTCCGCAGGCAGCGAAGTCAGGAAGTTTCCATCCAGGAGGAGAGTCTGCAGGCTACAGAGCGCAGGGGGACTTGTTAGGACATTACACAAGAGAATAAACCTCTAGGTCCTTAAAATAAGTTCTGTGGATCCAACCCTGACAGCACATTCAACAAAAAAGATCTAACTTGAATACGATCAAAGAGAAATAAAATCTAAAAGCTACTGAGAGCAGTCAGTGACCCGTCTTCAGCACCAACTAGTCCAGCTGAAGATCCACGATGCACTCCTGACCAACGGTTCTAAACACAAAAGACCTCACGCCACGCTGTGCACGAGCTATCTCAACATCTGCATGACTCAACATTCTACACATTATTGAGTCTTTTAAGGTGAGTTGGCTTTAATGGCCAACTAATGTGTTTCTAATGATGTTTGCACACAAACAAAAACAATAACAGTTCAATTATTATCGCCCGTCTTTTGTCTTTGGAAGCAGGCGGTGATCATTTGTTGGAAATTTGTTAAAAGAGAAAGTAATTATTATCTTAAGGGGATGGAGATGTTTGTGAAGCCGTGGTGTCGCACCAGTCTGAAGATGCGATCCACTATATCTCAGGGTATTAGATTGTGGAATGATCTGGAGGTTGATATTAAAAATGCCAAAACTATGTACATATTCAAGAAGATGATAAAAAAAATTTTTTTTTTTAAATATTAAGTATAATGTGAGCTCATAAAAATTGTTTACAGTTGATCTTATATTTTAGCTAAGTTTTTATTTTATTATTTTTTATTTTTTTATTAATTAATCTTGCTTTTGTATAGTAATTTTGTTTGGAATATATTTTGGGGACAAGGGGCAGATATTATAAGAACTCATTCTTCTTCTGCTGCCTTTCATTTTATTTCTGTTATTGTATATCTTTTTTCTTTTCTTTAAATTGTATTATATTTGTTGTTTGGATGAAATGAATAAATTAATTTTTTTTTTTTTTTTTTAATCATTCATTGGGGCTGGAGTGATAATATGGTGACTGGTGGTGGTTTTTAATACCAGTAATGTAACTTTAGTGGTTACACGGTTTTATTTTCTTTGGTGCATTCCTGCTTTTATAAGAAAATAAAAAAAAGTTTGCAAAAAAGGTTCTTTCTCAAACTGTCCTGATGCTTTAAAACAAACTTTACATGTAAGAGTAGATTTTAACGGTCCCTTAAAGTCAAAGTAAGAAGTGTGACCCTTCAGAGACCCTTAGGGATTAGGCCCAGCCTGCAGTCATCATGACTCTGCAGAGGGAACTCCGCCAGAATCTCTGCATCTGAACACGACTGACACAGAGCCTGTTCTTTTCATACAGGGGGGCGCATTAACGTGCACTGGTGTTTCTGTCAGAGAGGAGGCATTCATGTGTGATCATTACAATCAACATTAATCACTGCAGCTCCTCGTCCTTCGCTTACTTGTGCATCATTGACATTTCAGCCGGCAGACAGGGGAGGCGGTTTCCAGAGAGGTTGAGCTCTGTGAGCGAGGTGATGTCGCACAAGGCCAGAGGAAACTCGCTCAGAGCGTTATTGGACAGACTGAGGCTTCTCAGTTTACAAAACCTAAAGACAAAGAGAGAAAGAGGCGCTCGGAGTGAGGGAGGGGAAGCAGACAAAGAGTGACACAGATATTCATCTCTGTGCTATAATCAGATTCTGACCTTCTTCTAAATTAGACACGCGAAAACAAAAAGCGTTGTGTGTGACACAACACCCTTTTGATCAAGTAAACAAAAACAGGCAGACTACAACAGTAAACAGGTTTACTTAGTAAAAACATGGCTCGAACTAATTGGACAAACCTTGAAAATAACGTTAGGTACACTCTTACATGACATGGCTCACATTATGTGTTAGGGACGACTCTCGGCTATTACTACCTGAAATATCAGCTCAACATCTGTAAAACAGACTCAGTTACAGCCATCACATGTCCAGCCTGCCTTTGCCTGTGGGTGATATTACCCCTGATTAAGCTTTCACGTGCATTTTTTAAATTCTTTTACAGATATCTGCTATCACTTTGTTTGTGTCTGTCCTAAACTGATGTAGCTGCATGGGGGAGCGAGTCAGGAGGAAAGAGGGTTTTCTGAGGGAAAGTTACAGGCGATCCACAGGAAAAACACTCTGGAAAACCCATTCATGGGAAGAGTGTTTACTTAGAAACATGGCTGCACATCCAAATGAACTTCCATCGGCTCAAACGTGAGCCTTCAACATCGCAGTCGCAAAGAAGTCCAAAAAACACGCCTCTTATCTTGTAGTCATGTCGACTTCATGTGGTCAGTAAACAAAACCGAAAGAGAAGTCGGGGTTTGCACATCTGCCCAAATCGAGCGATGAGTGATTTTTTTTTACTCTGCTCCACAGCTGTGAACACAACCTGTAAGACGACACCCGGGGCTCGCCGTAAGAAGCTCGTCTTCAGTCAAGTCTAAACAGAACAAGCCGATTTCAGAGTTAGCATGGCAGACAGCAGCGTTAGGAAGCCTTTACCCAAACTATGGCATGTATTTAAATGCTGCAATCGCTAATTTTAGGGCTTTGTTTCTGAAATGCAAGTACACGGTCGAGGTAAACAAACTGCACTTTAATCTACATTACTCAACAAATCTGAGCATAAACATGTAAATAAACTAAATTGTCTGACTGTCTCCACTCCAACTGGCTCTTTCCTTGGACGCCATCTTTGCTGACCTAATTTCAGTCCCTTCGGCTGTT
This sequence comes from Nematolebias whitei, assembly GCF_014905685.2. NCBI lineage: Eukaryota > Metazoa > Chordata > Actinopteri > Cyprinodontiformes > Rivulidae > Nematolebias > Nematolebias whitei. Next base: position 4,806,959 of record NC_056500.1, read on the forward strand.
TTCTTAGGTAAACAAACACGTGGCAGCTGGTCACAAATTTAGCTCAGTTTTCACTGAGGAAGTTGTTTTTATAAAAGCAAAGTTTTCTGGTTCTAAACTAAAAATGTGTGAGAGAAATGAAACCAACGTGGAAGCTCCGTTTAGTTTTTTTTGTTTGAAGACAAACGTAGAAAGTTCAGCCAACTCACGGCGTGCGACGTTAAGACGCGAGTGGAGAACAGAACCTCACCTGGTGAGGGCGGGAACACCTTTGTGCAGGGTCATGAAGTTGTTTTTGAGGTTAAGGTGCGTAAGGTCGTGGCTGTAGAACAGCTGAGCGGGCAGCTCCTCCAGGCTGCAGCACGACAGGTCCACAGAGTTCACCCTCTGAGAGGCGATCTGTCTCACGAGGACAGAAAGACAAAATGAGCACCTCAGTTAGACAGCAAGACATGTCTCAAAGGACATGTTCAAAAAATATCAACAGATGCTTAAATAGATAGATAATAAATAAATATGAGCTGTTTTAATGACAGTTTGCACCTTTGAGGCCATCCTGTGCCAGCGCAGGTGCTCAGCGTACGAGTCGTAGCTGACGTAGTAGGTTTGACTCTGGGGACCAGCAGAGCTGAAGGCCAGACAGTGACTGTGCCTCTTCACCTCCTCGACCTGCAGCAAGAAACACGCCTCAGCTCCTCCACACTCATCTTTTGATTGGTAGATCATCATTTAATGTCATTTCTCTTCAGAAAACGCAAACGTGGCCTGCAGAACAGCGTAGTGAGACTTCTACAGATTGTAGCTCACAGGCTCATCTCCTTACCGAGACAGTCATCAACAAACATAAATCCAGTTCTGTCCCTTTTCCTGAAGGTAAGCTTGGCCTGTCACGATAACAAATTTAGCTGGGCTCAGAAATTATCGCGATAAACAATAATATTGTTTGAAATTTAACAGTAATTAATTGCCAAATTTAAGAGAAATGTTGATTTGTTTGGAGTGTAGTACCTTTGTTGACCACCTGATGGCAGTATAAGAGTCTGAACCAAAGGATGGATAGTTGAGCAGTGTCTCTCTTAAGGAAAATGGAAGAGATGGCCCTTGACGTGACATGGGCCGACATGGCGGACGCTCGGTGGTTTGAGCTCTTTAGCATTTTTCACACAAAGCTTTTAATCAGTAAACAAGTTCTCAGCTTCTTTTTGCAGAGAAAAACAACTTTTTACACAAAGACACGGGTTTCAACTGTGAATTTTGCAGCTTCGCAAGACGGAGGTTTATTCCCGAGATCGGCCTGTTAGCTTAGCTCGTAGCTTAGCTGCTTTTAACGATCCAAAAAAACACGATTTTGGACGGTTAAAATGGACTTTAAAGAGAAAGGGAGGGCTCAGTGAAGAACACCGTGTCTTCAGTAGAAAGAGACACGAAGAAACAATAAAGCGGATAAATGAAAAAGAGGTCGATAATTTTCATTCATCATGCGATTCATCGATTTATTGTTTAAGGTAAGCTGACGGATAGTTCTAGTTAGAAATTATTTGATTGACTTGTTTTAATGGATTTGCCAACTTTTAGAAAACCCCCGTTACACACTGCATGAAAAACACATTCTGGCTCTCGAGGCTCAAAGCAGCTTACTGCCAAACGCTGAGGGGATTTGTGTTCCTGATGAAAACGGTTACCTTTCCTCCGATGAGGGGGAGGATGTGCATCTTTCCGGTGTGGGCGTGTTTCACAGACGACACAATGAGGCAGGTTCCACTCAGCGTGACCTGACGCTTGGACCAGCGGTTCACCGGCAGAGCCAGCTTCCCTTTCCGCACGTTGAACACCCCGGACAGCTGCACGCGCTCAGAACGCCCCACGCTGCGAGGCTTACCTGCGGAGGACGGAGACCAGCTCGTTACATGGCTAAAGATAATTGTTCCCAAGATGTTTGAACGTCTGACAGATTTATTTTCAGCTCTGTGGGATTGCGTGAATCAGCTCCATCTCTGTGGGTATCTCTTTCAGAAAGACGGAGCTGTGTGGTTATGTAAGTGAAGTGAATAAACAGCCTGTGGGCTGCCACAGTGAACAGTCACTCGGGCATGATTTGTTACATTTTTAACCCCTCGCTGACACAAAAATGAACTGCAGCTGGGTTTGAGGCCACAGATCAGCCCTTCACTCCCCTCTGTTTACATTTCTGTAAACTTCTAGTCACTGTGTACTCTGAAACTGTCAGGTCCAATCCACCAGGGGAAGGAGAAAGTGAGACACATGAAGAGTCTGAACCACAAAGAGGCCCAAAATCAAATTAGCTTGTTATGCAACGGCTTGCAACACCAGAACCTCCACCGTTCAGTGACCGGCACAAACATTTACCTCGTGTTTTTGCCTGATTTTTCTTACCATGGGGGGAGCACGGTTGCCAAGACAGGTGTGAGGAAGACTACAGTGGACTGGAGCTAATCCACTTGTTTATATTTCCAAAACACCTGAACCCAAATGTTGCAGATTAAACTGAAAATATTGATTGTATTACACTTTTGGAGCAGTCATTTATTAAAGTGACAGATTAGGCCCAAGTGGCAGGAAGGTTATCCTCCAGTTGAAGGACGGAGGGGTCGAGCCACAGCCCCTGCAGCGTGCCGATGTGTCCTTGAGCAAGAGTGGAAATCCAAGAAGAAAGCAGCGGATGAACGAGTGTCAACTGTGACATGAGAAATACTGAAGCACTCCAAATGATGTAATTTAAACTATTGTTTAATGTTAAAGCTAAATTGTTAATAAACTGCTAGTTGTTTCAATTAGCAGCATAAAAAATAAAAACATTTCTTGGATCCAGCTTTTACCAAATTGTTTTTGGGGTTGGTGCATTTTAATGAACCTCCTCAGCTGACTGGCTAAACGTTGATAAAAGTCTAAAATTTAGGAACGTTTCATGAGTTGGGTGCGAGTTAGTTTGGGGATTAGTGGGCCCACAGTCAGAACCAACCATGGACAGAAGAATTTTGTCCTGTTTACATCAGAACACTGGTGTGAAATGTGATGGGTGGATCCACCCCTCCCCGAGAGGTGCAGACATGTAGTTCGTTAATAAATGTGCCCTATCCCTCCTTCTGGTTCTCTAAATGGAGAACACACCCTGTTCGTTCTCCAACAAAACATTTCCAGCACCTCTTCTTCTTCAGTACCAGAATCAAATCCAGACCGCCTGGGATCTGATGGCAAGTCCTCAACCCGAACAACGAATCTGAATCTGCAGCCTTCCTCTTCCTCGTGAGGCGAAGCCGTGACCTCAGCAATTTGATGCTGAGGGGGAGTCTGCAGCTGCCTCAGAGAGATTCGAAACACCGAGGAGGTGAAATCCGAGTTCCACTAAGGTCACCGTTTTCTTAACGTCAGCCAAAGTGATGGAGAGGACACGTGCGTGTGGCAGCGTCCGTTTGGCGAGCTGCGTCTCAAACTCTTCTGACCAGGCGAGGATCGGACAAGTCGTGCTGCATCCACTGGTTGGTCGTGAAGAATTTTATCTCATCTCCATAAAACTTGTTTTCAAAATCAGAGAACGAATAAGTCACTCAACAGGACGCTGCAATAAAAGGCAGCGAGTTATTGTCGCCTCACGTCGTCGCATCACTTCTCCTCATGCCCGTCACACAAACCAGCCTCTTTAATGGTCGAATGTTTGTCTGCAGAGTCTCTGAACTCAGCGCTCACATGGGAGGACGTACAACCGAAGGAGGGTCTCCCTCACACTTTAATGCTTTACTTTTAAAGGGATCATTTGGACAGTTTAAATGACATTCAAAGCATCATAGCTGTAGCACCTCTGCTGCAGCCCAAGGGCCCGACTTTCTACACGAATATTTTAATGTTTGTCAAAAAATAACCACAGAGGGCAAAACATACGGCAGCTTAGAGGTCTTTGAAGGAGCATTCATGTGAACAGCGATGACATTTCTGAGCCGTTTCGAGACGGAAGCAATCCACTTTGGTCTTGGCTGTAGCTCGGACAGTCTTGTCAGACTTCCAAAGAGTCGTTTAAAACAAATAAGACTGTTTACAACCTTCACAGAGCCGTAGAAATAAACAACACGAGTAAACAAATGAGCAGAAAATGAAATAATGCTATTGAAAGCAGTTTTCAGTGGTCTGTTTTGGTTAATTCAATCTGGATTCGGAATGTGATTAAAATTATTTTTTTTTTAGCACAAAATAAAGCCGAGCCATCACATCCAGTGTCTTTATCTCCTTTGTTTGCGGATCGTATAGAAAACAAGGTTTAAAAAAAATCCAGTTGCGCTAATCCCATAGGAGATCATGGGTGTTTTCTATCCTCTTACCGTGCTCGTCATGAAAACAGGTTATCAATAACAAAAACACCAGCGGTTTAAGAAGCTGAACGTACGAAGGCTGTTCTGGGGCGGGGCTGCACGCTGAAAGAGCACACCTGTTACCTTCTGACGTGACGTCTTACTGCCCAACAGGCTGAGGGGCTGGTTTACAGCCACACTGAGCTTCATTGTTCAGGCAGGACAACTGAATACGCTCATTTAAAAATCTGACTGACCAAACACAATGACGGCACTCACGGTACGACGAGAAAGGATGAACAATGACCGAGACGAGCGCCGCTGAAGCGGTCTGCAACGGCTTAGGGTCCTTACAGCTCAACAACAGGATGTCTGGGCGAAAACTGTGGGTCAGATTTGAACACATTCAACAAAATGCTCACCAAAGTAGAAACGTATCAGGCAGCCAATTTCTGGGTTCATGCTCTCCTCCTGCACCCTCCATGCTTCTTCAAACCCCAGGTTAGTGAGGTACTCGTTTAGGATCTGAAGAGGTCGTTCATCATCGCCCAGCCGCCGCACCGCTCCCCCGTGCAGCTGGACGAAGAGGGCCGGGGTCGGACTAGGATTGATGGGCTCGAGCCATTCTCTGCCACCCCCAGGGACCTCCTGGTCAGGCTGGACAGCTGCTTGGCTGGTTAAGGGCCGGGTCTGAGAGCTGCCCGAGCATTTAGAAAGAGGCTTGATTAATTTGGGGGTATCTGGGGCATCGGCAGCTTCACTGTCTTGTCTCGTAACGTGGCTAGGAGCAGCGAGGGCGTCCGAGCGGAGCAGGTCTGCAGCAGAGTTGTCGGTTGAGTGTAACGGGGAAGAGTTGAGGTCAAGTTCATCTGAAGAACTCTCAAATGGGTCTGGTCCCTCTGTGGCGCTGTCACAATTTGAGCTCATCGCAGACGAGTCGATGCTCAGGACCAGCCCTTCACTGAGGGAGTCTTGGTTCTCCGAGCTTCTGGGCGCACCTGGGCTGAAGTCTTCACAGGTGCTGCTCTCCACATCAGAACCAGAGTACCCTCCGTAGCCGTCCTGGCTCAAATCAATACCAATATCATTCAGACAGATCTCAGAGGAAGAGTTACTACCAGTTTTATCAAGTAATAAATTAGAAGGTGCTTTGTTGTCAGGGTAACACGTTTCATTTTCCTCCGATTTAAGATCATCAGCAAGTCCATTACTATCTTTATTACAAAGTTCGTTTGGGTCAGATGGATTGGGTTTGCAGTGGATCCTCAGCACAGCCCCAGCTTTGCTCCCCTCCAGTTTAGAGGCCACCTCTCTGGCAGTGGTGTCCGCGGTGCAGAGCACTGGGCGCGGGTAGGAGGGCGTGAGCCAGTCGTGCACGTGGATGCAGCCCCTCCGGAGGTCCGACCTCACCCACGACTTGTCGGAGGCCTGCAGCTGCTTCAGCTGCTTCTGCCGGAGGAACGTCTTCCTGTCCAGGCTGAGCGTGCTCAGCGGGGAGGCTGCGGGGGCCGGGCCGGCCGCCTCGGACGCCCCGGTGGAGGAGCTGGCGGTCGGCGGAGCCCCCAGAGACAGGTTCCGCTTGTGCTTGTGCCGCCTCCGGTTCAGCAGAGAGTTCACCGAAGTGGTGCTGCTCACCGACGTCAAGCTGTAAATGTTGCCGCTCTTTCCCGAACCGCCAACTGCGTTGGCGACCTGGTTCTGGTAGATTCCGTTCCTTATCGCGATCTGGAGAAGGGAGGTGGCCGCGAGCCCCTTTCCGAAGAGCTTCGCCTCGGCGCCCCCACCTTCGTCCTCCCCGATGGAGGGTCTTTTACCGGGAGGCAGCTGCGATAATCCAGTTGGCTTCGCGGAGTTGCCGCTGGTGTCCGGTGTCCCCTGCAGGGCGGACGAAGCCCCCCCGGACTCGTTTTCCTTCACACTTTCCATCACGTTAGCCAACAGCCTCTCGCGCGGGGCCAGTCGGACACGCAGCCCCGCAGGTGAACGCTCGTCTGGGTTAGCTTCCAGCCGTTAGCTCGCTCAGTGTGCGCCGCTCCGCGTTAGCTTAGCATGCTAAGGTACTGCGTAGTTCTTCCACAGAGTTATCCCGCTACATCATCCCATCTCACCGGAAGCCCGTTAGCTCTCTAACAGGAGCTAACCGGCTAGCGGAGCAAAGGAAACTGTTATTTATTTTTAACCGGTCGCCATTGAAGCTTTAAGACGACAAGGCGCGAGAAGACACCCCTACGCTAGAGACGGACGGTCAGTCGCATACTGGACCACATGAGGGCGGGGTCTCATTGGATATGAATTATGAAACATTCAGGTACCACACAAAATGCTCGGAAATTTAAAGACGCTCCTTCTCAGCAAGTTAAACTGGCGTTCATTTAAATCATCAAACATTATGAGGTCAGTTTAATAATAATAATAATCATTAGTTTTTAAAAAGTTTAGCTATATGAGTTATAGTTGAATGTATTATACGATTATGTATATATTTATGAATAAAATACCATAACTATAAATTTTACAATTCTTTTCTTACGTTTCGATTGTACGAGCTTTAAGGAGAAACTGAAGGCACCATAGCGTGCAGATATACTACAAACGATCTCGAACAGGTGGGAATTTAACCCCCAACTTTGATATTCCTCGCGTTAATCTTCTTGTTTTTAAACTCAGACACGGAAACAAATCTTAAAAAAAAATAAAAAAAATTAAACCAGTTAGAATATTTGTTTAGTTACTGCGTTTTACTTGTGTATAAACACTCGTATTCCTGGCGCCATCTGGTGGAATATAGGCAGCATTACCATGGCGAAATGTTTTATTTATTTATTACAATTTAATGTTTTTATTAGTTATTGTAAATAATTTATTTTAATTGTTGATTTTTTTCTGTTTATTTATTATCAATATCTAAAATTATAAAAAAAATGTATCTTTTTTGAGCATTATATACTTATACATTAAATACAAATTTTATACCGTAATTGTTTGTTCTTATTTAGGCTGTCTTCTTTTAATTTAATGACTTGCTTGGTGCAAAATTCATAACTCTACAAAACTATTTCCAAATAGCACCTAAAGAGCATTTTAAAATGTTTTTTTTGTTTCTTTGTTTTGGAGCCTGTTATTTTTAGGTTGTCTAATAAAATCCAAATGTATATGGGCAGAAATAATATGATTTTTTTTGTCTCCTTATTGCTTACTTTTTGTGTTTTAACTTGTAAGCATTTTGTTTTTGCTGTTACTTGTAAAAATAAGTTGTGTAAATAAATTCCGACTTATTTAAGGTAGTGAATCTTATTTAAAAATCACTTTGCTGGTGTGACATAATAATATTCTTGCTTTTAATATGGTGAGGTATGCCATAAAAGCTTGTAGTGATCAATTTTATTATTATAACTGTAATATTTTTATTATAATATGCTGGAATATATAAAATCTTGGAGGGCAGTGAAACAAAAACGTAACATGCTAACAATAATACAGGCGCATGTTTTGCAATGATCCGATTTTCTTTGGTTCTCAGGTAAAATGTTTCAACTTGTGTTTATTTTTTTTACACTTTTTACGTGTTTGCGTGTCATGCCTCTGCAGTGCAGATTTCCTGCAGAGAAATGACTTTATCAGCTCGTGTTTGTGCTGTGGCCTGCTGTCACATTGCAGTCCAACAGAGGGCAAAGTGCAATTACTGCTGCAACTGGAGTTTATCATCCTGTTTCTCTTCCTTCCTCCTCCCTCCTTCTGTCAAGTCTCCACCTCACTGTTTTTTATAAACCAGTCACTCACAGTCTTTCACTCATCCTCGCTGTGAGTTTATCGTCTCGTTCGTTGCAGCCGAGGTAAGCCTTTTTATTCTGTCTCTTGAAAGTTGCAGAAAGGTTGGAACTCAAGTTGAGCTGCTCAGTTTTATGGGAAGCTCTTGAACGACGCCGGCCTCTGAGGTAAGAGGGTGTGAATGAACAGCTTAGTCCACTGACACATTAAAGCTCTGAGCCCACCAGAGGCGTTTACTCTGGGATACAGAGCTCGTTTAATCCTGGTTTAAGTTCTTAAAGCCACAAGTGAAAACCCTGCAGGAACACTCACTCCTACAGCAGATGATTCTGCTAACGTGATCCTCGTTTGGGGAACGGGCTCACAGTAAAGAAATCTCTGTGGGGATCAGTTTGGAGATGCTTCTTTAGAAAGCAAAAGAAAACAGAGCAAAAAGTTTTTATTGAACTTTCTGTTCCATTTCACACATCTGAACAATAACCAGTTTAACCAGGAATCAAACTCCAAGCTTTTAAAAACGGTTTTCTGCAAACTTCGTGAGTAAACAAAAGAAATGTGGCTAATTCATCCGGAAGTGCCGTCTTTTAAAACTGCAGCATGAGCTGTGGACAGGACTTTCCCCTAAAAGCAGTTACGTTCTTGTTTTGGTCTCCCATGGCGGAGTGCTGATAAATTTAGACGTGCATCTGTTGAAACCTTTGGCAGAAAAAGTTAAAAAAGCCCAGAAATCTATATTTGGGGAGAAGTTGCTCATTAAACTGCTTGCCCAGCCCTGTCAGCTGCTTCCAGAGGAATTCTTCACGTGAAGGCACGGGAGTGTGTTCAGCTGGAAAAACAAATAAAATACATTTTCACTTGTGTGTATAGAAAATGTGACGTGTGAACCAGTAAACGTCAACCCTCTGCCTACGTCTTTTCTGATCTCGTGGTTGTTTTCGTGTCTTTCTTGTCTTTTTGTCTTTTTGTCTCGTTCCTAATGCTTTGTCCCTCTCAGCAGTCGGTCTGTTTGAGTCTTTTGTTATTTGAACCCTTTTTGTTTAAAACTCTTTTAACGTTGCTGTTTTTAGCGTCCCTTTGTGACGGTTTTTCCAAGTTTTACGTGCTTTATTTTTGTTCTGTGCCACTTTAAAGTTGTTTTCTTCTGTCGCACGTTGCTTTACTGTGAACTGGTGTTTTCACAGGTGGTCTGTGTCTTTTAGAGATCTGCGTCTGTAGTTTGTTGCGCCTCTCTTTGTAGTTTGTGTCATTCGTTTTCAACTTTCATGTCTATTTGAAGTCTTTTTCTTATAATTTTGCATCTCTCTGTGGTTGTTTTGCCTATTTTGGTAACTGGTTTAGAAGTCGGACAGACCCAGTAGACCCAAACAGTGAGGGTTTGCTGAGAACACCTGGCAGAAGAACCCGTCAGGAGGATCTTCATCTCACCTCCGACACAGCTTCAGCTTCAGCTTCATCCCAGCGGAGGCGGGGGACATGGAGTCCAAGTGGGCCATGCTCCACGCTGCCATCTTTAGGGCGGTTGCCTTGAGCCGTGGCTGTATAACCTACAACCTGGTGGTGGGCATTCAGTCCCTGTACAAACGCTGCAGGACTCTGGTTCTCATTGCTGGCAGTAAGTCGGACTGCTTTGGAGTGGACCCCAGGTCTGCCTGTTGTCACCGATTCTGTTCATAACTTCCATGAACAGAATGTCTCAGTGCAGCCAGGAGGTGGAGGGAGTCCGGTTCAGTGGCCTCAGCATTATAGCTCTGCTATTTGCAGACGATGTGGTCTTGTTGGCGTCATCGTGCCGTGATCTCCAGCTCTCACTGGAGCGGTTTGCAGCCGGGATAAGAATCAGCACCTCCAAATCTGAGCTCCTCAGTCGGACTTGGTAGACCGTCCTCTCTGGGATGAGAGGGAGGTGACACCTCAAGTGGAGGAGTTCAAGTATCTCAGGGTTTTGTTCACGAGTGAGTGGAGAATGGAGCGTGAGATCGACAGATGGATCGGTGCAGCTTCTGTAGTATTGTACACTCTGTGCCGGTCCATTGTAGTGAAGAAGGAGTTTAACTCTCTGTTTAACTCTGAGTAGTGCGCAAAAGTGCAAGATTGTGGATACAATCCGTCTAAATGAGTTTTCTCTGCAGGGTAGCAGGACTCATTAGAGGTCAGGTGAGAAGTTTGTTTCTCCAGGAGAGACTTGGAGTAGAACGGCTGCCCCATCCAGAAGAACGAGATGGTTCAGACATCTGGTGAGGATGCTCCTTGGATGTCTTCATAGGGTTTCTGGGTATGTCCAACTGGAAGGAGACCCCGGGGAAGACTGGAACACCTTGAGACGAGCTGGAAGAGGTGTCTGTGGAAAGCGATGCCTGGACCTCCCTGCTCAAGCTGCTGCTCCGACCTGACTGGTAGAAGATGATGGATGTAAAAGATGCATGCATCTTTATTTATTTATTTATTGTTTATTTGATGGGACAGATACAAGAAACATAGATCAAAACAATCTAATGTCTGCATCACCGTGTATATAGCCAAAGCTAATTTGCAACATGTTGTTCAAATCCAAAAAAAGGTTAAAAACAGAACAAGTTGTTTTGTTTTTAACCTTCTTTTGGATTGACCATGTCCTGGACGACTGAGGATCTTCATCAGCGCACACCATGTTGTGCGTCTCTGTACATAAGCTTGTTTTTTACTCTTTGCTTCCATTTTTATTTTCTTGTGGTCCTTTTGTCTCTTTTTCAAGCGATTCCTTAGTAATTTTGTGTTTTTGGTTCTGTGAATCATCTAATTGTCTTGTTTTGTTTATTTCTGTTAATCGTCCGAGTCTCTTAGCGGTTCATTTGTGCCTCTGCAGCTCATTTTGAGTCTTTGCATCATTTTGTTGTGCTTCAATCATTTCTGGTTTCATTTGTTCTCCAGTTGCATTGACGTCACATGACCTTGTTTTTGTGTTTAGATGCTTTCATATGATGTTGTTTTGCATCTCATTGATTGTTTTGGTGTTTTTTGCAGATATTTTGCATCATTAAATTATTATTTTTTTGTCTTCTTATAGACTTGGTGTCTTTTGGTTACTACAAGTAATTGAAACCTAATGTATTTATCTTTAATAATCAACAAAGAGCTCAGTTGTGGACATAATCTGTAAAGACATCCTCTCAGACCAAGATATAGTTTGTTTTTTCTGCCGTGGTCATGGTCTGGACGAAAGCGAGGTTAACCGCTGCTCATTGTGTCCCTCTCCGTCCCTCCATGAGTCCGTCTCAAACACTGTAGAGCCCCGACTCAATCAGGAGCTGGTGGTTTACACATTCTTTAGCATAGAAAAATAAATTCTGACAAAACAAATCCAAAATAACTAAAGAACTCTTGGAAAAGCACAAAGTGAAGACAGATTTTGAAGTAAAAAAAAACAAACAACGAAACTCAAAAAGTGCATTTTTAAATTAAGTTTTTAATTTTGGAGCCAGTGATCTATGTGTTGCCTAATGTAAAGTTCAGATAAAACAGATACAGGCTACAATCCTGTGAATTTTTACAGGCAAATACAATAATGCAATTCTGATTAAATCTAAGAAATCGGCTGAAAAATGCTGTTAAACCGTTGTGTTTTTACTCATTTTGTTCTCTTTTGTCGTTTTGGGTCTTAAGCGGTAGCAACGTTAACAACGGTCAATAATTTGCTTTTAGTCAAATAAAGTTTCACAGTTATCTTAGCCCAACACATCCAATGGAAAAGAAACAGGCAACGTGTCCAAAGTTGACAAATGTGTTACTTAATACACAGAAAACCAAAAGTGTAAATATAGCTTAAAGACTCCCGTCCTTTAGCATCTGCAGGACCATGCTGCAGATGTTTTACCACTCGGTGGTCTCCAGCATCATCATCCTCTACCCTGTGGTGTGCTGGTGAAGAAAGCTGATGCCAACAGACTTGATAAACTCATCAGAAGAGCTGGCTCAGTTCTGGGAGTGGACCTGCAGTCTCTGACAGAGGTGTCTGAGCAGAGGATGCTGAGGAACCTGCTCCAGATCCTGAACAACACGTCACACCCCCTGCAGGACACCCTGGACTCTCACCGCAGCACCTTCAGCTGTAGACTGAGACCACCGAGGTGCTGCACAGAACAACACAGGAAGTCCTTCAAACTTTTCAACTCCTCCCCCTTTCTACACAAACAATAAACTTGATCCTGCACCACAATAAATTAGTGCTTCTGTCTGCACCTGACCTGTTTCACACTTTAATTGTTGGTATTTTTATTTATTTATTTTTCCTCTTTCGGCTGCTCCCTTCTTCTGGGGTCGCCACAGCGAATAAGTCGACGAAGATTTGGCGTTTATTTTTAGGCCGGATCCAGTTCCTGATGCAACCACAAACCACCGAGCTACCACAGCCTCTGTGTGGAGCAGGGAGCTGCTATATAGGACACCCGGGGGAGCAGATGGTGGGGGTTAAGGGCCTTGCTCAAGGGCCCAGAGTGGGACAAATGAGGGTGGAGGAGGTGTGGGTGCTTCACCTTTCCCACCCACATTGGTAGCGGGAGTTGAACTGGAGATCTTCTGATCACAGGCCCACCTTCCCTAACCTCTGCACCACTACTCCCATTTATTGGCATTTTTATATTCTCTGTTATTTTTGATATCTTGTTTGATTCCTTGTGTTTGTTCCTTCGTACTGAAACTCTGGCACAACAATTTCCTGCGGGATCAATAAAGTTTTATCTTATCTTATCTTATCTTATCTTATCTTATCTTGTATAAAAAGGTGGTAGAATGAGTTTTATTAAAATTTTACAGCCAGACTAATGTATTCTAGTTTATAGTTTATGTGCTAGGCTAACACTAAAGCTAACTGCTGCAGGTTTACAATTAGCATGCAGTTATAAATGTCTTAAAAAACAAAGGTGTTAAATCACTTTTATTTTAGATGATCGTGTAACTTGTCTGTGTTCATTTATTTATTAGTAAAATATGTCATGATTATGCTACAGCTGGCGGGTTTTAGAAATACAAACACGACACCAGCTCACTTGATTTTCACGTATCCTGAGCTAAAACGTGTTGTGGTAGTAGCTGAGAGTCATCGACGACACACTCCGAGCGCTTGATCAAAACTTTGGTTTTGTTGAGCTACATGTCTCAAAGAAAACTAGTTTAATTTTAAAAAGCTGGACAGTAACAGTAGGAGCGGTGCAATATCATGCTAAAAAAGTTTTAAAAGTGTAAACACTTGTCGAATCAAGAAGTATAAAACTTTAAATTAAACAAACTAATTTAACGTGTTAGCTCACTGGTTGCAGTCATATAAATAATATAAATGAGAAATGCCAGCTCCTCGTGTTTTCGTTTCGTTTGCTGCGGACTGAAGAGACATTTTTGTGTGTGCTCCTCGTCATGTCACAAGCTCAGGCAGAGTTTCAGCGACTAAGCATTCACACGAGATTCAGATAATGACAGAGGTTCAAATCAGTTATTTGCTGCGTGAGCCACACAGTCAGACTCACGTGGCCGTCAGATGCTCAGAAAAACGTTGTGTTAACAAGTGAAAGGTCTCAGTTCCGTAAAATGTCTTAAACTTACTTTTTGACAAACCTGGGTCACTTCCTGTCCTTCCACAGACGACCCATGTAACCAAAAGCCAACATGGAGGAACAGAGTCAGATGGATCTGACGTACATCACGGAGCGCATCATCAGCATCCTCTGTCCTGCCGGGTGTCCTGAGGACACGTACCTGCAGGACCTGCAGGAGATCGTCCCCATGCTGCAGTCCAAGCACGGACACAACTACATGGTGAGAAAGGCTAAACTGATTCGTTGACAAGCGTTTTTCTTGAAAGAACAAGTCGTCATTTATTCTTTAAAAGATTTGAGTGGCTGTTGCATCATTTTTACATGTAAGCTACAAGAAAAAAACTAAATGTTCATTTATTTGATCTGTTTTTGATGACTGTTTACACAACCAATCTTTAGACACACCCACCAACCAGTTTGTTTAGTACACCTTGCTAATCCCAGGTTGCTTGTATCATCCATCCATCCATCCATCCATCCATCCATCCATCCATCCATCCATCCATCATCCATCCATCCATCCATCCATCCATCCATC
>NC_056500.1:4821508-4836003 GCF_014905685.2 Nematolebias whitei
CCATCCATCCATCCATCCATCCATCCATCCATCCATCCATCCATCCTCTTCCACTTCTTCTGAAGTCAAGTCGTGGGAGCAGCAGCTTGAGCAGGGAGGTCCAGACATCTCTTTCCACAGCCACTTCTTCCAGCTCTTCTGGGAGGACTCCAGGGTGTTCCCAGGACAAGAGACATAGTCTCTCCAGCTTGTCCTGGGTCTTCCTCGGGGTCTCCTCCCAGTCGGACATGCCTGAAGCACCTCCCCAGGGAGATGCCCAGGGAGCATCCATTCCAGATGCCCAAACCACCTCAACTGGTTCCTTTAGATGTGGAGGAGCAGCGGTTCTACTCCGAGTCTCTCCTGATAACTGAACTTCTCACCGTATCTCTAAGGGAGAGTCCAGCTGCAGAGGAAACTCATTTCCACCGCCTGTATCCACAATTTCATTCTTTCAGTCTCAACCCAGAGTTCATGACCATAGCTGAGGGTCGGAACATAGACTGGATGGTAAACAGAGAGCTTTGCCTTAAAGCTCAGCTCCCTCTTCACTACACTGGACCAGCACAGAGTCCACAATACTGCAGATGCTGCACCAATCTGTCTGTCAATCTTACGCTCCATTCTTCCCTCACTCGTGAACAAAGTCCCTAAAACCCCATTTGCTTGTAGAACTGTTTGAATTCTTTGTGGCGTAGAGTCATCAGGTGTTGGAACATCCCTCGGAGATTTGTGTTGTATAGACGTGACAGCATCGCACAGTTGCTGCAGATTTGTCAGCTGCACGTCCACGGTGCAGCTCTCCTGTTCAGCCACATCCTAAAGGTGCTGGATACGAGCTGGTGACTGTGGAGGCTGCTGGTGAATCAAGTTCATCTGACCAGACGATGCTTTTCCAGTTGCCCAGTGTTGGTGTAGCCTCAGCGTCCTGTTCTTATCTGGCAGGAGCTGGACCCAGTGTGGCCTTCTGCTGCTGGGGAACATCTACTCTGAGGTTGTTGAGCGATCAGAGATGATATTCTGTAGATCTTTGTTGAATGAAGGGCTATTGAAGCTACTCTTGCCTTTCTCTCATCAACTTGATTGATAGCTGATATCCACAAAGCATCATCATCCACATCCTGAATATTTTTTAATTTTTTTGGATCATTCTCTAAAACCCCAGAGATGGTTGTGTGTGAATGTCACAGTGGTTCAGCGGTTTATGAAACACTCAAACCAACCAAGTCAAGTTCAAAATCACATAAGTCCTTGTCCTTTTGAATGATGGCACTCGGTTTGAACTTCAGCGCATCGTCTTCATCACATCTGGATGCCTGAATGCATTGAGTTGCTGTCAAATGTGTACCTAATGAAGTGGCTGGTGAGTGTGGTGTGCATCTTCTCATAAAGTTTTCACTTAATGGTTTCTACAAGGAAGAAATAATACTGAAGACACTAAAACTGTCAAAGTGTCTTGATAACACTGAGCCTCTTCTGTTGCAGCTCATCAACCTCTCGCAGAAACATCCGGCTCTCACCCAGATGAACCATAAGGTAACCAGAGCACCTAACAGTAGCCCTAAAAGTTAACGGTTTATGAGGTGAAATGTTTCAATGCACGTGTTTGTTTCAGGTTTTGAGCACAGGATGGCTGGAGCACCACGCTCCCAGCTTGGATCAGATCTTTAACGTGTGCACAACGATGGAGAACTGGCTGCTAACTCACCCGAAGCACGTCCTGGTGTTACACTGCAGGGTGCTGCTCATCACCACACACCTACAGCAGCATCCTTTTACTCAATGTGCCGTCCATCCAGATTGTGCTGATGGTATTGTCGTCCTCAACAGGGAGACAAAGGCCGGCTTGGGGTCCTGGTGGGATCTTACATCCACTTCAGCAACATGTTCCCCAGGTAACACTGATAAAAATGATTAAAAAAAAATGTTAAGACAAATGATCTGTTTTCTTATTTTTACTCTGGCAGTGATGTGTTTTGTGGACCTCGGAGAAGGCTTTAGACCGTGTTCCTCGGGGTACACTGTTGCGAGTGCTCTGTGAATATGGGATTGGGAGCCCGTTGCTCCGAGCTGTTCAGTCCCTGTACAAGCGGTGCGAGAGTTTGGTTCACATTACCGGAAATAAGTCGGACCCCTTCAGGGTGGGAGTTGGACTCCACCAGGACTGCCCGTTGTCACAGATTATGTTCATAACCGTCATGGACAGAATTTCTCGGTGCAGCCACGTGGTGGAGGGAGTCCGGTTCGATGGCCTCAGGATTCCATCTCTGCTCTTTGCAGATGATGTGGTCCTGTTGGCGTCATCGTGCCGTGATCTTCAGCTCTCACTGGAGCGGTTCACAGACGAGTGTGAAGCATCTGGGATTAGAATCAGCTCCATGGTCCTCAGTCGTAAAAGGGTGGATTGTTCTCTTCAGGTCGAGGGTGAGGTTCTGCCTCAAGTGGAGGAGTTCAAGTATCTCGGGGTTTTTCACGAGTGAGGGAAGAATGGAGCGTGAGATTGACAGATGGATTGGTGCAGTGGCTGCAGTATTGTCGACTCTGTGCCGGTCCATTGTGGTGAAGAGGGAGCTGAGTTTTAAGGCAAAGCTCTCGGTTTACTGGTCAGTCTATGTTCCTACTCTCATCTATGGTCATGAACTCTGGGTAGTGATCGAAAGAATGAGATCATGGATATAGGCGGTTGAAATGAGTTTCCTCCGCAGTGTATGGACTCTCCCTTAGAGACAGGGTGAGAAGTTCAGGTACCGCTGCTCCTCCACATCGAGAGGAGCCAGTTGAGGTGGTTTGGGTTACTGGTAAGGATACTCCCTAGGCGCCTTCCTAGGGAGGTGCTTTGGGCATGTCCGACTGGGAGGAGACCTGGGGAAGATTCAGGACACGCTGGAGAGACTACGTCTCTCAGTTGGTCTGGGAACGCCCAGAAGAGCTGGAAGAGGTGGCTGTGAAAAGAGATGTCTGGACCTCCCTGCTCAAGATGCTGCCCCCAAGACCCAACTTCAGAAGAAGCGGAAGATGATGGACGGATGGATGATGTAAGGAACCTAAAGTTAGATTTAGGAGCAGGGACAATGTGTGGTCAGTGCTATTTGTTTGACGTTTGCTAGTAAGACGACACGAAAGAAAAAACTTTCCGCTCCAGGTCGAGAACCTCAGTCTTATCAGAAAACGTGCGACAGGAACGTTTGTTCACGCGGCACAATCCCGGGTTAGGAAATGTGAAACTCCATGAAAAAAAAATCTCTGTGTGGATTTTGTAGATTTCTGGGAAATTCATCTTGGATGCAACTTGTTTGATTCTCTCCCAGTGGGCTTCATTGTGTGTGTGTTAGAGAGTTTATTGACGTGAAGGGACGTGTGACTGTGAATGGATGAACCATCGCTGACTGTTGGACGGGTCTGCAGGGCAAAGAGCGCGGACAGAACAATAGACTGATCTGATGAACGTCTTCAGCAGGTCAAAGGGCAGAGTGGATGATTATCGACTCTTATCAGCGCTGTTTGGTTTTAGGGCACGGATTCTGTTGTGCACGTAAAAGACTAATTATATTTAACTAAGATCAACAAGTTTGTTTATCGTCTGATCTAAAAGTTGAAGCTGTTAAAACCATGAACTAGTTTGGCTTCGTCTTATTGTCTGATGTAAATAAAGTTCACATCAAATCACTTATGTGCACGTGTGTGCTCACGCTGTTGGTGTGTTTGTGCAAAAGCTTGAGAAAGACGTTTATTTTTTATTTGTTTTAGACGCCATTTTTGAGATTTAGGGCCTTGTTTTCGTAGACGTTGCACCATCGCCTGAACCTGTGTGTGTTTCTCAGCCCAGACCTCTCTCTCGACCACGTTGCCATGAGTTTCTACAACGACAAGCTGTCCGCTCAGATGACCCCCTCACAAAAACGGTAAGAACATCTGAGCTCAAAGCTCGACCAGTTTGCCTTTAATCAAAGACGCAGAAGGAATCTGCTGAGACTGTCCACATTCAATCACCTGATTCGTCCCGAGCATTTGAGATAAACCGTTTAACGTCAAACCACAGTCAGAGGGTTTCTTTTTATCGACGCAACGTTTGGTTTGTTCCAGGTACGTTTGGATGCTGCGCAGCGTGCTAACCAGAGGACTGAGGATGAGTCCGTCTCCGTTCTTCCTCCTCTGTGTTGTTCTTTATGGTCTTCCCAAAATGAGAGCAGATGGAGGTAAAACGGCCGCACCACAGTGTCTGCAGACGACCGTAACATACTGCGTTGAACCGTTGTTTTTCTTTTTTTATATTAACTCTCCTTACGTTTGAAACAGTGGCGATTTTAGCCTCTTTTTGGTTGTGCTCAAGCGCCCTAAATTTTAACTCAGAACCCCTGAAAAATACAGTAAAAAAAAAATAAAAATTTATATATATATATATATATATATATATATATACGAATGCTTCGTCTATGGCCACCACGTTCTTCAAGCCAAGAGCCATTGTCAGCAGCACTGGGGGGCTGAGCACCCCTAAAATTCAGATTCTAGAATCGCCCCTGGTTTGAAAAGTGCTGGTCCAAAGAAAAAAGACATGACAAATGGTCATATGGGTCAGTTAAATGGTAAAAGTCAAACACAGTTTAAATAAGAATGCTGCCCCCAAATTACCCGTCAACACACCAGCAGCTATCTATAGCAATGGACCAGACATGCAAATACCACGTTTTAATTTGACATTGATTTGTAACCTTGACCTTGAAGCTGGGGGGATGAAAAGTATACACAAAACTCCATCTAGGATCAAGATCCTCGATCCATATGTGTATGAAGTTTCATTAAATTATGTCGAGCAGATCAGAAGTTAGGGTCCAGACAAGGGGAAGTTTATGGATGTATGGAGACCATTACACATCCGCTTTCAACATGCTTATATAACAAAAGTGTTTTACAGTAAACTACTGGTGACTGTGGTTGAATAATTTCATCTTAATGACTGTATGATATTGTACAGCATACTTCTTTATAATAGTTGAGAAATAATCTTTGTTTACGATTAATATTTGTATTATTTTCATTTCAATTATTTAGGCTGCTGTCTGTTCCTGAGGGTTTACCAGAGCCTGCAAGCTGTTTGCACGTCAGCACTTTAGTAAGAACCACCATTTGTTTGCATTGAGCACCTTCACACGCAGAACGGGAAGTAATCTGGTTTGTTTCCACCCCAGCCACCTCAACGCAGCTCAGGACCGACTCTACGTCGTGCTTCAGCCGGCGCAGCTGCTCAAAGGAGACATCATGGTGAGGAATCATCTCTCACAAATCAATTCAAAATGATGCACGACAGACATAATGGAACCAGATAAAAAAATTAATTTGCGTTACATTTCTTTCACACATGAACTCGTGTTTTAAATCTGGACAAAACTTGTGCAAAAGAAAAACAAGTAAAAAAATGTAAACACTCCTATTTTATGCCTTGGTTCATGTTTGCATGAAAAATGAGAGAAAATTTGGAAAAGTTTTATTTTCACTACGATTCTTGGATTTCAGGCCTGAAATGAAAGAAGAGATTTATTTTAAATCAAAGAAAGAAAATAAAATGAGTTATTCTGGGTTTATATTTTCTGCACATAAAGTAAATAAAAAATGACTTTTTCCACTGATTTCTTCCAGAAGTTTCTGCACATCAGCTGATGTTTTTTTTAACATAAATTATAAAATGTGTGCCGCTAACGCACACACTATAACATTCATACGTGTTTTTAATTTTAAACAGATTTTCTTTAGAAAAATAAAAAAATAAAAAAAAAGAAATAGCAGGTTTTTAACAGTAACTTTCACAGAACTTATATTTATTAAAATTTAAAATAAAAATGTGTTTAATTCCAAAATACATATGCCAGCAAAAAGAACTATATATATATATATATATAATTTATTTGCACATGTAAATATAATTTCAGAACTGAGAGAATTTAATGATACTTTTGTCATTTTCCTCCACATCTCAAATGACTGCCCTCATTTAACAATCAGCAATTCTGCTTCTTCTTTCTGTTACATTTGGACTTTTATAAAACATTGTCATTTACACTTTTATTATCAAAGAATTGGCTTGAGGACAAAAATAAAACATTAAAAAAAGTAAAATATCCTATTATAAACAACAACAAAAAAGGTAAAATTGTGTCAACTGGACCCGTTTCAAAATTATATTCATTCAAATCAAATTATAATTCATGAAAAAATGTGCTAAGAGGAACCAAGCACACGAACAAGTCTGGCATGTTTGCATATTTAGGTGAGTGATCATGTCTTTGCTCAATATTTCATGAACCACTGCGCAGATTTGAATAAACTAAACATCGGTTGTGCATCTACAACTGGTAACATTTGAAGGCAATGGGATACAAGATGGCCGCCACAGCTAATTGAATTTAGCAAAAACAAAAAATCGTGATAAGAGCTCATTTTACAGACAGTGAGGTAAAATTTGGTGTGGTAGTAGCTGAGAGTCACCCCCATCAAACACTCTGAATGTTAACAAATCATGCAATTGAAACTTTTTGAATTTGTTTGTAAAAGTAAGATAAATAAAATAAGTTTTAAACTCAGTGAGTTCTTCATGAGCAGTGATTTGACATTTTGTCTTTTCAGGTGGTCTGCTACGATAAAAACAGCCGGTCTGCGAGTCGTCGTGTAGTCTTCCGACTTCAGTTCCACACGGGACTCGTGGTCGGACGCACCCTCTCGTTCTCCAAGGCCGACCTTGACTGCGCGTGCGAAGGTGATCTGCTCAGAGCTCGGCTGTTCCTGCTCCTCTCAGCTTTAATCTGTCACTGATAAACCTGCCAGCCCTCAGTTCTCACACCTGAGCTGCTCTGGGACTGGAGCACCTGTGCAGGTGTGAAGGACGCATGGACACAGTCCAGCTGTTTGAGTTTCCTCTGCCTCTTCCAGATCCTCGCTTCCCAGATGATGGAAAGGTGGACCTGGTGTTCTCTGGAAACCCTGAGAAGATCGCAGGTACTCTGTCTCTGAAGACGCTTCTCACTGGTTTATGTTCAGATAAAAATTATAGTCAGAGATACTAAACATTTAGGTTTGCATGTTTTGGTGAAGCTTTACTGAGAATCCACAATGAGTCATCTCAACGTTGAATGTTTTTCTTGTCTTTAATCAACATTCTTTACAAATCCACCAAAACGAAAAAAGGCGTTTTTCTGTCTGCGCTTCAGTTTTTGTAGCATAACTGGTTTATAATTTGCAGAACTGGGACAGCTTCAACATAAAACAGTCATTTTCCGTCTCGTGAGATGAGAAAATCTTGGTTTTCTTGCACAACTTTTTGTTTTGCTTGGGCTTTTAATTGTGCGGGGAATAAAAACACATTTAATCTGAATACTAAGGATGGCGGTTCGACTCGTTTGATGGTCAGAAATACTTCCAAAGATCCAGGTTGAATGTTTATTTTCTTGATTTAATTTTATTGTTTTTCTCAGTACAGCCCATCGCTGTACACCTTTAGTCGAAGAACCACTTATGTTTGGGCATTATAATGTATTTTTTGATGTGTTTGATGTATTGCAATGCAGACATGAGTGATTCTGATTCTTATTTAATGTTAATAAAGTCACCGAGGAATGCAAAAGGCAGAACTCTAAAGTTTGGAAGTGCAGAGCCCAGAGAGCTTAAAAACGAGGAAGAACGGGCTAACTGAGACATACGGCTCCTTCTGCACAGAGTTTGGAAGATTTCAGATTCTATGACGAGGAAAATTACGTATTTTGAACGTTGGAGCCACTCTAGACATGATCGTTCTTCACCAAAGTAAGAATGCACGATATTGAACTTTAACGCTAACATCAGCCGATACCGATACCACTGGATGTATAGATTGGATTTAATCATGATATTCTTCAGATATTCTGTGTTTGGTGTGGGGAGTGGGGCGGTTATGGTTTAGTGTAGCTTTTGTGCACAACTGTTCATTGTTCAGTGTAATCTAGACCAGTCCATGACACATTTACATCCCAGATGGTTCCTCTTATTGGGGAAGCTTTTTTCTAAGAAGCACAAGCTTAAAAAAGAAGTTCTGAGTATTTGAAGGGGCTGAAATTCCTGCAGCGTGAGCACAGAAAGGACTCAGGATTTCCTCCAGTTGTTGTAAGAACTTTGAAAAGGTTCTTGTGATCCAGAAGCACCCGTTGTGCAAATAGGACTGCGCCCGTCTTTACACACCACTGCAAAATCCAAGAGATTCATGGACTTGGGTAAAAGATTATACAGTTTTGGACTCTTTTGTAAAATTTTATAGATATAGTATTCCAGTCTTAACATCTGGGTCAAATGCTTGGGAGCATGAATGAGTTTGATGACAAATCCCAAGTATCAGGTAAGAAACCTGCATCACTTGGAAAGAGACATCTTTCACTGGATCTGAATTTTTTTTTTTCAATTCAAGAAGAGAAAAGAACCATGCAAAAAAAAAAAAAAAAAAAAACCCTGAAACATTTAGACAAATTCTCACTGTATCAATATTTGGATTACAGAACATCTCAAGATGTAGTGAATTGTAATTCCTAATTCAAGCAGAAGAGAAGAGTGACTCACCTTCTCACGTCCAGGAGCCAGACGAGGGCAGTGTTGGACACCACAGCAACCAAAGTGACCCTCAGCACCAGCAAATCAGGCTCCTCACGTCTCAACAGGAAGCAATCTGAGGGGCTTATCAGAGGAAAACATCTGACAGGAATTCAGATTCACAGATACTGTAGGCAGGAGAACACTCAACCGTTCACACACAACCAACGAACGAGCAGAAAACAAAGACAAAAAGCTCAGATTATGGTTTAATTCACAACTGGACAATATGTATTTGGGTTGTTTGGACATGTTTGATTAATGGGACAAAAATAAGTAAAACCATTGACACAATAAGCTGCATGTATATATATATATATATATATATTTATTTATATAAGTATGTATGTATATAGATAGGGAGATTTGTAGTTCTAGAATTGCGCCGCTCAAGGTGGCTACATGTTGGAGCAGATCTTTTACTTTCATTCTGGGATGTTGTTTTTGGAAACTTTAATTCCTCTTTTTCCTGGATGTACTTTGTAAATCGCCTTTTTTTGGATGATTAAATCCTCTGTGCAGCTGGAAGGATTTTTACTGAAATCTTTTTTGCTTTTGGACATTTGTTATGGTGCGTAACCATGACAACAAAGTGTTTTTTTTTTTTTTTTTTACAACCGGGAGCAGCTGATTAACATCTCAAAGCTCAAATAATACCTCAACTATAGCTCACAAATCACAAATGAGTTAAAAAAGGAGGAGCCGTGGATGCATCCCCGTCTACCTTGTGGGAGTGCTTGAGTGACCGCCGAGATCCTGGAGCTGGCAGCAAACGTGAGTCGTGACTACAAGAAGACCAAGATCATCCCCTGACACTTGCCGTCTGTCCGCAATTATGAGAAGCTCAACAAGTTGCTGGGAGGAGTGACTGTCGCTCAGGGAGGAGTTCTGCCCAAGATTCAGGTGGTCCTGCTGCCCCAAAAAGACCGACCAACCAAGTCCAAGTAGATGGATCAACATCTGCCAACAGTTTTTTTCAGATCTACTCTAAGACAGACTGCTACAAGAGGTCCCTCCTGCCCACAGCCATTAGCATCTATAACAACTGTTTAATGAAACAAGGATGATGAGCTACAGCATTTAATTTTTTTCATTTAGCCTTTATTTATACAGGTTAGTCTCATTGAGCCACGAGAACTCATTTTCAAGAGAGACTTGTTTAGGGAGCACATGGTGGGGGTTAAGGGCCTTAATTTCCCTTTGGGATTAATAAAGTATTTTTGAATTGAATTGAAATGAATCACATCATCGGCAAAAGTACACAGAGAAAAGTTTGCTTTCCTTTACAAGACATGAAGCTAACATTTGATGCAATTTAGAATACTTTTTGTGAAAACTGTCTATAGGAAACAAAGTTCATGCTCAAGTATGTATATAGGAAGTTCATTTTAGGTCTAACCAGCACCTGTGACACTTATCACTGTTAATCTAAATATCAATTCTTGGCTAGAAAATGCAATATTTTGTCTTTTTAGCTCCTGTTTTACTCATCATGGACACCCTTTGGTTTTATAATATGGTAAATAAACTGTTCAAGCTTATTGTAATCAAAAAGTAATTTCTTTTGTGAACTGGTTTTAACGTATCTCGTGAATCATTACTTCAAATTCTTGCAATAAATTAATTCAGGGTATTTCATTTTGCATGAAGCTCAGAAGGATTGGATTGAGATGGTTTGCTCCTGGTCCTTCTTGGGCACATGTTGCTCATGTGTGGTTTAAATAAACAAGGAGTGAGATAAATGTGTGTTATTTACAGCTGTTTTTATTTCCACAGCTGTGTAAAGTGATCTGGTATTTATTTTTGATGGTGTGCAGGTTCTGAGCTGTGGCACAACAGCAGCTCTGTGACGGTGGACTACGACACCCTGGACCCTTTGGTCCGACGAGACTCGTATCACAGCTCATCTTTTGACGCAGGTAAAAATGATGAGTTTGCACCTCGTAAATCATTCCTAATTCATCTAAAAAAAAAAAAAAAACATTTTATAGGAGATGCATTGATTTGTTTGCTGCTTTAACATATTTTGATTTATTATTTTATCCTTGTAGAAGAGCCATACGTTTTATTTAGAAATGAACTGAGAGACAAACCCAAACAAGTTATTCAACTGTTACATTTTGTTAGATAGCACAATAAAAACGTAACCCACAGGAGCTCTGTCTTTATCGCTGCCCTGCAGGGTTTTCATGGACACGTAAGCACCTTTAATATTTTATTACGTCGGAATTAACAAAGTCATCACCAAACAAACAAATGCATCACCT
This sequence comes from Nematolebias whitei, assembly GCF_014905685.2. Classification (NCBI taxonomy): domain Eukaryota; kingdom Metazoa; phylum Chordata; class Actinopteri; order Cyprinodontiformes; family Rivulidae; genus Nematolebias; species Nematolebias whitei. Next base: position 4,832,362 of record NC_056500.1, read on the forward strand.
CTGAGACAAACAAGACAACAGCTGATTTTCCATTTCCTGTATACACACTTCTGAAATATTATACCAGGTTAGTTCAAGTTCAAGAATCTTTATTATCCTCACGGGGCAATTTGTTTCACAGTCAGTAGACACACAAAAACATCCATACTAGACAAGACACTGAGACGTTATAATAACCTTAAGCCTCATCATTACAGGGTTAAATGAGTTTCAGTCTGTTTGTTCTACATGTGGGCAGCAGATACCTGCATCCAGATGGAAGCAACCTGAACTCACCATGGAGTGGATGATCAGGATCTGCCAGAATCAGCCTGGCCTTGTTCACTGACCTCGCCTTGTGTGGGTCAGTGAGGTTCTGCAGGGCTACGTCAGCAGTTTGTCAGGTCAAGTAATCTAAACTACCAGATTGGCTTTAGGAATCAAGTTTAACAGAAAAGGTTTAGGAACCAGAAGTACCCAGTTAAGAATCAAATCAAATCTCCAGTGTTTGTTTAGCAATTAAAGCTACAAGTTAAAGAATTGGCTGTGTGGCGTAGAGGTAGGGCAGCTGATGGGACTGAAAAGTCACAGGTTTGACTCCCTCCCAGCAGGCAGCGCTGCTCCACTTGGGTGTATCTCCTCCCGTGTGACTGCAGGTCAAACGCAGAGCACAAATTTCATCACGAACGTGATTAAGTGTATAAATCAAAACGATCAGGTTAGGTTTAGTATTCAAAGCTACAATGTTATTGTTGCGTTTCTGCTGTTTGCTAGAACCCACGTGCAGGTTGGACTCGGAGAACTCAGACGGTAAGAGTAATTAAATTGATTTATTAAACAAAACGGAAGGCTGGCGTGGCAGCAAACTTACACGAACATCGAGGAGATACGGAGGGAGGCAGATAACAGGACGCCATTCAAGACAATCCCCAGACAATGAGGAACACAGACTTACAGCCGCTAACGAACAGACGATGACAGACACCTGGGGAAGGACAACAGGTGGTGGAGGCAGGAGCGGAAACACTGAGGAGGGCAGGATGGAAGACACAACACAAACACGCACAGATCCTCGCTGTTATCGTATTTTCCGGCGTATAAGTCGCTCCTGAGTATAAGTCGCCTCAGTCATAAAAAGCATCATGAAGAGGGAAAAAACATATAACTCGCTTCGGCGTATAAGTCGCATTTATTATGCGTCACCGCTGACGCGTCGTGTTTATTATGTGTTTATTTAATGGTCAAAACAGCTTCATTTCGCCTGGGCGGCACGGTGCCATCCGTCCATCGCAGCCGGAGCCGCTAGCTCTCCAGCGTTCCTCCGCCTGCACCAGCTGAGTGAAGCGAGCAGGCACGGGAGGATTTGCTGTTGCAGTTCTTTGAAAGTTAAAGCATCATAAAAACTGTGTTACAAATATGGGAAAAAACATTCATAAGTTGCTTCGGCATAGAAGTCGCAGGACGGACAAATCTATGCAAAAAACTATGACTTATGCGCTGGGAAATACGGTACGTTTAGAGTCCAATGAATCAAAACCTCTTCTTCCACTTTTAACACTTTTCCCGCCGTAATTAGTCTATTAGGTAAAAACAGTGGTGCAGTCGTTTGGTAAGGAGAAAATATTTTTCCAGATGTTGGTAGAAACCAAACCGGAGTTAAAAATAAGTGACGGCCGACAGTTGAACATGTTTCAGCTGAACGAGTTGAGTTCTGGCTGCAGGTGGACCTCACCAAAACAGCTTTATAACTTGCTAATTTCAGATTAGCATCAGATTCCTTCTAACAGATGTTCAGAAGCTCTCAGTCTGGACTCGGCTTGGCTGTGGAGCATCGGCTCAGCGTAGACCTCGTCACCGGCAGCTGAAACAGCAGCCAGACCAAAGTGTGGATTTCTCTCTCCACAGTTTCCATTTAGTTAAAAAAAACAGCCGAAACACTCAGGCGACGGCTGAAACAATCGCTTTATAACTTGCAGCTGAGGTTTCAGTTCCAGCTGTTTTACACCTCGGCTAAATCTGCCCCTGCCAGCCATATAATTTAGACTTAAAGACGTGTGGAAAAGTGGCGTGAAAGCACAACACACATGAATGCAAAGGTTTAGCCATCACCACGTGGAAGGGAATGGAGGTGCCAGCGGGGTGGCAGCACCGCCGGTCCAAGAATGTTGTTTTGAAGTCCAGGTGGTTTTACTTTATCTGCCAGCCCTCCCCTCTACCACGTCCATCTCCTCATCGTCTTTTTTAAATTCCTTTTCTTCTCCTGTCCTCCTGCATCAGGTTCAAGTTGCAGGTTGCAGTTTGTCCAGTGGTTTCCCATCCCCCTCCTGCACACAGGCCGCCTTCATGTTTACATTCTCCCCTCCAAATTTGGGCAGCTCAAGGTTCCTGATTTTTTTTTTTCCTTTTCCTTGAAAGTGCATTATGTGAGCAATACACACCTAAGTGTGTGTGTGTGAGAGAAAAAGAGTCTAGTGAATGATCCACCCCTTCAGTTTCCTTCCTCAGTGGAGATGGAAACGCATGAGTGCACACTGTGTCCACACAGCTACCTGCATGAGGCTGGACAGGATGCAGGGTGGGAGTGACCAAATAATGGAAAAAGCTCTGAAGGCGGGGATTTGTAGTGCTGGGACAGAGTGGGGAGAGTAGGAGGGGGACACCAGAGGGCTGTTTGCACCTTAAGAGAAAGAATGTACTTTGCTTGTCTTCCTGCGTCAGAGACGGAGAGGACGACAGACCAGGAGCAGAAAGAGCAGCTGCTGTGAACTTTTAAAATCTGATTTGATCCATCCCATTCAGCCTTTTTGTCATCTTTCCGTTTGGCTTTTCCTCTTTCTCTGACCCCCGAGGGAGGCTTCAGCGAAGCATTTCCATCCTGTTTCTAGTCCACAGAGCGGACAGTGAAAGTTTCCTCCTGGCTGCTGGTGAAGTATGTTCATTTGTTGCAACTGTTTAGGAGTAGATGAGACTTTGCTCACTCTGCAGTGTGTTTGGACTCTGCATCTCTGTGGGAACAAACCTCTGAGAGCAGCTGTGAGGGTTTACCATGCATGTCTGGTATTTGAGTTTTATTGCCTCTCTGGACTTAAGAGGCTGCTCCTCCAGCTGTGGTACGAGCTGAACTGTATGTTTTGTTGCAGTTACTGTACGGGGGACTCTCTGCTCATCAAAACAACTTTATCTTTTACAACCACGGTTCTGAAAACAGTTAGGATGTTGTGTAAAATGTCAAGAAAAACAGAATGCAATGCTTTGCATATTTCATAAACCCATATTTTAGTAAACATATTCAGTTAATTTTATAACACCAAGTCATAAGAGAAGTCATCTCAGGGACTGAACAGAAACATTCATATACATAAAAAGTAAGTTAATAACATTATTTATCTGAGGAGCCAGCAGATAGCCTTGTCAGGTTCGTCGCAGACTCATCCTGAGCAAGCGTAAAGGCAACAGTGGAAAGGAAAAACTCCCTCAATCAGCTAAACTAAGATAAGGAAAACCATGAGCTAATGCCGCTAACAGAACAGAACCATGATGATGAAAGAACCTCACTGCTAACCGAATTACACTGTAGATGTTTTTCTTTTTCACCTTTGGCACCTTGTTTTTAATAAGTATGTTAGTAGTATTTTTAATATGTTTTTCTTAGTATGTTAATAG
>NC_056500.1:4836013-4836355 GCF_014905685.2 Nematolebias whitei
TTCTTAGTATGTTAATAGCATATTTTTAGTATGTTAGTAGTATTTTTAACATGTTTTTAGTATGTTAGTAGTATTTTTAATATGTTTTAAGTATGTTAGTAATATTTTTAATATGTGTTTAGCATGTTAGTAGTATTTTTTATGTGGTTTTAGTATGTTAGTAGTATTTAAAAAAATTCTTATTATGTTAGTACCATATTTTTTAGTATGTTAGTAGCATATTTTTTAATGTTTTTTAGTATGTTAGTAGTATTTTTTATATGTTTTTTAGTATGTTAGTAGTATTTTTTATATGTTTTTTAGTATGTTAGTAGTAGTTTTTAATATATTTTTCTTAATATG
>NC_056500.1:4836365-4844708 GCF_014905685.2 Nematolebias whitei
TTTTTTAGTATGTTAGTAGTAGTTTTTAATATATTTTTCTTAATATGTTAGTACCATATTTTTTAGTATGTTAGTAGTATTTTTTATATGTTTTTAGTATGTTAGTAGTATTTTTTAATATGTTTTTTAGTATGTTAGTAGTATTTTTAATGTTTTTCTTTGTATGTTAACAGCATATTTTTAGTATGCTAGTAGTATTTTTTTTAATGTTTTTTTAATATGTTAGTAATATTTTAAACATGTGTTTAGTATCCAACAATTTTCAGTCAGGTCATCTGGACAGTTTTTTCAGATGACCTGACTGAAAAATGTTGGATTGTATACCTGGATTATTGAGCATGGACTTTGATGCGTTTAGTATGTTAGTAGTATTTTTTATTATGTTTTTCTTAGTATGTTAGTGGTATATTTTTTAGCATGTTAGTAGTATTTTTTTAAATGTTTTTCTTAGTATGTTAGTACCATATTTTTTAGTATGTTAGTAGTATTTTTTATATGTTTTTTAGTATGTTAGTAGTTTTTTTTATATTTTTTTCTTGGTATGTGAGTAGCATATATTTTAGTATGTTTTTAGTATTTTTGCTGCATGGTTTGATGTTTCTTGTTGTTGTTTTCTTGTCTTTTTTTTTTGGCAAGTCGAGACGGTTCTTCTCGTCCTAAGCATTTCATTACATTGTTGCTCTTGTGTTGATTTTGCACATGACAAATAAATCTAACCTAACCTAATTTGGAATTTGATAGTAAATAAACAGTTGTAAAACTAAGATGTGATGGTGAAAAACAGCAGGAGAGGCATTTTGCATATATTAGTTTACCATACATTTCAGACTATAAGGCGCACTTAAAATCCTTTAATATTCTCAAAAATCGGCAACAAGCCTTATAATCCAATGCTCCTTATGTATTAATTCTGGTTGTGCTTACTGATTTTATGTGATTATTGTGAATCGGTTGAATAAAGTTTGACTTATCTGACTGTTTTGTTTTGCTTAATGCGCCGTATAATCTGAAAAACACGTTAATTGTCAACAGGTCTGTAGGAGGACCGAGTATAAAAGCATTTCAGAGGAACTCTAAGAAGTAAAGACGGGCAGGGGCTCACCACTATGAATAAAATATGAGAGCATTTATTTGCTTAGCTTTGTATTTTGTTGCATTCAACATCCTGATGTTTTAAAAAATTGGAGTAATATTTCTGCCTATATATGAAGTATAGATAATTATTTTCATTATGTGATCTACATATATTTGGAAAATTTATAACTTAGTCACATGAGAAAAGAACTTCAAGATTTAATCCCTATTTTTGTTTCCTACGTGCTGTAAGGCCTGCAGATCTCGTGATCTTTTGTTGTGAAAACTCTGTGCGTCAACACACAATCAGCTCTATCTGTCCTCAGGTAGACGTCTGGGACAGACACGTCTTTTCTGGGACACATGCATCCGTCAGCCCGCACAAAGGGGCCCCTGTGTTTCCTAGGTGGAGTGTGTCTGGACTCGTGAGTCATGTACAGTACTGGTGCAGGTGTGGAGTTGGGTTCAAGGTGCCAAAACAAAAGAAAACCTTCAGTTGAGCTTCTATAGAGTTAAACGTTCGAGACGTCACGGTGCAGCCGCGGTCACATCGAGATGACAAAAGACGTTGACCAAGAAAAACGGGTTAAAAAGCACAAAACGACTTGGAAAATAAATCCAAGAAATGTATTTTGTGTTGCTTTGTTTAGACTAAGACTTACAATAAATCTTTTCTTAGCACAAAACCCAAGTTCCAAAGAAATTTGGACGTTGAGTAAATTGTAAAAAATTAAAAGCTGAATGCAATGATGTGCAAATCTCAAAAACTCATGTTTGATTGACTTTGGAAACACGGTTGTTGCTTTTCTTTTTCCTGACACCACCGGGGCTTGAACCTGCAGCGTCAGGACTACAGGACCATGACACTGACCACTGAGCTACCGCGGCCAAAACAGTTCTTGAAACAAATGAAAGTTTATGAGATTTGCAAAGCATTGCATTCTGTTTTTATTTTACATTTTACACAACGTCCTAATGGTTTTGTAACTACACATGCACGTTTATTCACCCTGATAATAAAGTGCCTGCTGTGTGCATGATTTGTGGTTACCGTGTAGATTTGTACCTACATGTCAGCGTGTGCATCTTTTATTGACCGGAGCGATCGTGTCTCCTTACAGCTCCTCCTCACCTCCTGGGCCCTGGAAATGAAAGTTTGTACTCGGAAGTGAAGAAGAAGAGTAGTGAAGGAGATTCCCTCGCTCTGACCACCGGCAGTCCGAGCTGCAGAGACCGAGTACCGTCTGCCAGCAGCGACTCCGGCCTGTCCATTACCTCACAGGGCCGAACCGAAACCAGGCTGAGAAGAGGGCCCTCACGGGACCAGTGGATCCAGGGAGGGAAGCTGATCTTTGGGGTAGACTCGGAGCCTACCCAGCCTCTTCTGGTCATGACTGAGGTTGCTTTGCCTCGCCGTGGGGCGGGAGGGATGACTGGAGACGAGTCTGGACTGGGACACACCATCAATGGAGAGGCTTCATCGAGCGAGAGGGAGACGGACATCCTGGACGATGAGGATGAAGGAGGACCAGGCTCTGCTTGCTCCCTGTCCTCTGAAAACACGCCTGAAAGTAAGAAACCGGAGTACTCCACTCACTCCTGGGTGCGGCAGCAGCAGATGGTGGAAGCCGCCCCTGATAGTTTGCTTCCCGTGGGCGCACAGGGGAAGTCAAACAGGCCGGAGAGAGACGGACCACCACCTCTGGTGGTTCCTGAAACACCACCTCGAGGACTCAGCAGCAGGGAGGCAGTGCAGAGAGGCCTGACGGTCGAGGACACAGCACACGACTCCCAGTCTGCTAATACCACATCGTCCTGTCAGGAAGATGAACTGGCTTCATTAACGACAGACATCGATGTGTCCATAGAGCAGCTGAACCAGCTCATTCTGGACTTGGACCCCACGTTTGTTCCTGTTCCTACACGCTGTTCCCCTCTGACCCGCTCCGCCTCTCTAAACACCAACGGCCTCAGCCTCAAAGGACGTACCCATCAGTCAGGTAAGGCTAATCTATATACGTAAAGGAATGAGCATAAAATGATGTAAAAGAACATTTTGCTCAAACTTCATCAGCGATGCCATCATTTAGTCAATGTCAATTTTATTTACATAGCACATTTAAAAACAACATTGTTGACCAAAGTGCTTCACAAACAGGAGGTCTAGCGATAAAATAAATGAAAGATCAGACATTAAAAACCACAAATGTAATAAAAAAAAGGCTAAACTTTATTGTCATTCAAATTTGTACAGTGCACCAATATGAAACATTGAACAAAATCTGGTTTCATTTCTCCACAGCACTGTAGGAGTTCACGGTTTACATGACTTTTATAGACTTTGGTGGTCAGGGATGTCTGTGGCTGTGCGTGTGTTTGATCATGATCTCTTCATTAGTGAGTTCACCAGTCTGATAGCTCATGGGAAGAAACTGTTGCAGAACCTGGTGGTTCTGGTCTTCAGGCTGCAGTACCTTCAGCCAGGGTCAACAGAGTAAACAGTCCATGTTGTGGGTGTGAGTCTTGATTTTATTTGCTCTGGTCACACAGCATCTGAGACCAATGTCCTGGATCAGTGGTGCAGTCTACATTTTTGTAGTGGGTATACTGTGCTTAGAAACCAAAGGGCACCAGTTAGTACAAGTGGGTATACTGGAATTCCCAAGCTCTTCTAGTGGGTATACTCCGTATGCTCACGTATCACATAGACTACACCACTGATGGGAGGGGTGTCAATGATCTTCTCCACCATTCTCACCACGCTCCTCAAATCCTACCTGTCTGCAGCCGGGGAGCTTCCCTCCCAAACTGAGATGCAGCTGGTCATGATGTTCTCGATGGTTCCTCTGTAGAATGTGGTGAGGACATGGGGTGGGAGGCGTGCTCCCTCCAGCCTACAAAGTGCAGACGCTACTGGGCTTTCTTCACTAGGGACCCAGTGTTTCTTGACCAAGACAGCTGATTGCTTATGTACACCCCCAGGAGCGTGGTGCTCTCCACCACCTCCACCTCCGTGTTGTTTATGGGCAGCGGCATGTGATGTGGTTTTGTTTTCCTGGGGTCAATAATGAGCTCTTTTGTTTTGTTGACATTCAGAACCAGGTTATTTCCCAACACCAGTTCACAAGTTGGGCCTCCTCTTCCCAATATGCCTGATCCTTGTTGTTAATCTGGTCCATGACCGTGGCATGTTTTAGAATAAACTAAATCTAGAAAATAACACATCTAAGAGGTTCTGATGGAACTCAAACTGAACTTGAATTAAGAGCCAATCATCATTTTAAAGTCGTATAGTCATGGTGTTCACATCGTTGTGTCTGCGTGACGTACATTTGCTTTTGTCCTCTTGGTTTTGCCTCCGATAGAACCGCAGGGTGAATCTATACATTAAAGAGTTGCAGCAACGTTGATGATGTTCTGACCTGTTCATCCATCCATCCATCCATCCATCCATCCATCCATCCATCCATCATCCATCCATCCAATCATCTTTACCTGCTTCTTCCTTTTTGGGTCGCCGGTGCCCATGTCCAACAATCACTGTGCAAGAGGCGGGGGACACCTGGACAGGTCTCCAGTCCTTCACAGGGACACCCAGGACAGGTCTCCGGTCCATCACAGAGACGCCTGGACAGGTCTCCAGTCCTTCACAGGGACACACAGAGACAAACAAGACAAACAACCATTCATTCTCTCTCTCTCTCACCTAGGAACAATTTAGAGTCACCAATCAGTCTAACATGCATGTTTTTGGTCTGTGGGAGGAAACCGGAGTACCCGGAGAAAACCCACGCATGCACGGAGAGAACATGCAAACTCCACCCAGAAAAGCCTCCAGACTGGGATTTGAACTGGCAACCTGCTCGCTGAGAGGCAGCAGCTCTACCAACTGTGCCACCGTGCCGCCCCAGACCTGTTCAAATAATGCTAAATACTGGTCTAAACAACATCAATGCACATTGACTAGCTTTTCCTTTGGTCCACTTTCCGAGGTGGTCCAGACCGTTTATTATCTGCATGTGCTTGAAAGTCTGAGCACAGTCGGTCCAGAGTGACCTCCAACTGAGACATCTCTATGGTTAAATGTTCCTTCTGATTGCTTTTGGACCTGCTGTGGTCACCATAAGCTATAATGTGCTGTGTCAAACAGAGGACAAGAGTCTTTAATACATTAAAATCATCAATCTTTGCACCGACACCCAGCTCTGCAAAAAGTCATTCATCATCATACACGTTCTTGTATTTGTATGACATTGCATCTGTTGAGTAATTAACCTAATCATTTGTGACTCAGATGGCTCTGAACCACATTAGTGTCAAATAGAAAATATGGTTCAGATGTTTGAATGAACAGAAAGTTCAGCACACCTGCTGAAGCCCTGTTTGTTGTTTACCTGCTGCGTGGCGAGTCTGGATAACTGACGTCTGATCGCACAAACGTTTCAGGGCATAGAGTTTACCGCCAAGCGGGAAAACAATTTCATGTTTGTGCATATGTAAGAAAAATATATCCCAACACGGATCACTGTACTAACGCAGCTGTAATAACACACATCATTTACATCTATTATAGTGGAGCGGCACCATTCTGAGGTGAAATTATCCCTCATTCTAAATGCTGTATTTCGTCTAAATGGTACATTTATTTTGGAAAACCATTTTCATTTACCTCATGTAGCAAAATACATTTATTTCATTCTATTCAGTTTATTCATAAAGCGCAAAGTCCCAACAGAAGTCATGTCAGGACACTGAACAGAGACATTCACGTACATAAAAGAATAAATTAGTAAAAGTTTTCTATCTAAGGAAGAAGCAGATTGTGTTGAATCTTCACTTCATCACAGTCTCCAATCCTGAGCAAGCGCAAAGGAGACAGTGGAAAGGAAAAACTCCCTTTTAACAGGAAGAAACCTCCAGCAGAACCAGGCTCAAGACGAGCAGCTGGGTTTGAGAGGACAGGAAGTAGAAACAGACACAGAATGACAGGTCCAGGTGGACATTCTATAGGAGGAAAGACAAAACACATGTTAAGATAGAAACAATTACAAATACCAACAGGAAGAGTAGAGCAAGCCAAGACAGCAGCAGAGAGATGAAACATAACTAAGAGATAGCTCAGGAAACCCAAGCTAACCCTAGCTATAGGATTTATCAAAAAGAATATACTTAATCCCGGTTTTAAAACTGGACAATGTGTCAGTCTCACGGACAGAAACTGGAAGTTGGTTCCACAAGAGAGGAGCCTGAGAACTGAAAGATCTGCCTCCCATTCTGCTTTTGGAAACTCTAGGAACCACAAGTAAACCTGCAGTCTGAGAGAGAAGTGCTCTGTTAAGAAAATATGGAACAATAAGATCAGTAATATTAAATGGTGCTAGGTTGTTGAGGGCTTTGTAGATTAGAAGTAAGATTTTGAATTAAATTCTGGACTTGACAGGGAGCCAATGGAGAGAAGCTAAAACTGGAGAGATTTGATCTCTCCCAGTAACTCCAGTTAAGACTCTGGTAGCAGCATTTTGGATCAACTGAAGGGGTTTTAAAGAAGTATTTGGACACCCGGATAACAAACCATTGCAATAGTCCAGTCTAGACGTGACAAATGCATGAACCAGTTTTTCTACATCAATTTTAGATAAGATGTTTCTAATTTTAGTGATATTACGCAGGTGGAAGAAGGCGGTTCTAGTAACTTTGATTCTGGTAATCTGTGGCAATGTGTTCGTTGGTAGTTAAGGCTTACAGTCTGCGCTTTGTATGACTTGTTTCAGAGTATGCGCACAGTGTACATTTTTTATAAAACCGTCTGGACGTGGAATACTCCAAGAAAGAAACGTGTTGTTTGAAGAAAGTGTTCGTAAATTTGCATAATGTTTGCAGAAAGGGGGGAAGTGCTTGATTAAACAGGGAGCAGATAGCCTCGTTGTGCAAACTGTGTAAAATCAGGTCTTCTGCTCAATGATGGGCTTACTCAACAGTCTGTCCTCTTCTAAATGGAAATATACACACTGGAAGTTACTCAACTGGATATATAGAAAGACAGCACCATAAAACATGGTTACTTGATTAATTCAAATCAGATTTAATAGAAAATGTGTTCACTGTTGCTGTGCTTGAAGTGTGAGGTGATTTCTTCAAGTTGTTCTTCAAGTAACCTTAGTGTTTAGATGATTACAGTAACTGCAGCAGTTCTCTGACGTCAGTTGGACTCTGTTTCTACAGGTTAAGTGACAGCAATCACAAGCTGCTGTTCGGCTTTAAAGTGCAATAGGAACGTGTGTAGTTTACATTCAGTCACGCACGAGATGGTTCTGAAGTAGTTTGGGGTATTTCTCAGCTTTGATTTGGAATGATGTCAATGAAAACACATCCGATTGTACTTTTAACTGTTGTACTCGAGTAATAATACTGCTCACTTTTTCTTCATCCAAATATACAATTATTAATGTCTCTGAAGAATGCTTTAAAACTGATAACAAATTGTAGATAAAAATGTCCGTCACTACTGATCACATGGTTCAGAGCCATCAACGAATAGATTTTTCTTGTTCTTGTATAAACGAATCAGGACAACTACATATTTAATGTTATGTTGTGACTGTTAGAAATATCTACACAAGTAAATAAAATGTGGGGACATATAGTTGGACACACAATCTGTTAGTTAATGATAACTCAAATTTAAGGAACTTTGAAAAATGTAGGAATTCTCACATGAATTACCGTTATTTCTGGACTATAGAGCACACAGGAATATAAGCCACACACATCAAAAAAATAAAAAAATAAACTCAGTTTTGTACATATATCAGCTGTGGGTGTCCACATTGTAACATGAGATAGTTACACAGAAAGATTTTTAAAACTTTTTATTAAATACTTACTGTAACATACACAAATACAGAAGTCCCTCACTACTTCGCGGTTCGTTTGCCGCGGACGTTAGACATGACGCACAATTGGATGAGCCGCACGATCTGCATGGAATTTTTATTTAAAATAAATTCTTTTAAATTATTTAGCGCCTGCTGCACCTATGAGCAGCCCTACTGCAGGATAAACTTCCTGCTGCAGCTGATCAGCTGATCAGCTGTTCTCCGTGCAGCGTGGAGAAGTGGGCGTGGCCAAGAACACTTGCCGGTGGCTGAGAGCAGCGGAGGCAGGGAGCTGAAATCATGACATTCTGTCTCTTTTGGAGTGTTTAGAGTTTAGAAACATTGTTTAGAATATTGCAAGAGTGTGGGAAGGGTTTAAAACGCCTTTATATAT
>NC_056500.1:4845108-4870563 GCF_014905685.2 Nematolebias whitei
AAAAAAAAAAAAACGTACAGTAGCTTATAAGGAAAAGTCATTGATCTCTTTCTTTCTCTTCCTCCTGTGCACTAAAACCACTAAAGTCGTCTTCTTCAGTGTCAGAATTGAACAGCCTCAGAAAAACGTCATCACACACGTCCTCAGTCTCTCTGTTGGTGTCGATAAAATACAGTAGCCTACCAGGAAATCACTGATCACTATCTTCATTTGCCTCCTGCACAGTGTTGCCAGGTGAGAAATGTAGGATTATCGTACTAGAGACATAAAATTATCGTATTTTGAGTTAAATTATCATGCACCCGTCATAACCAGAATAACAAATCTATTGATGCGCTATAGTAGTGATGGTTCCGCTTCCAGACCGGCTCTGCTTCTTCTTCTTTTCTTTTCCTCACTCATGGGGCGGGCGCAACGGACCATTCAGCCAATCATGGCCGTTGTTCTGAGGCAAACGCAAACACGTCACTCGTAGGTCACATTTAGAAAAGCACGACTGGCTGGAATTTTCAGCCAATCCTGCATCTGTTTGCGGACACAGATGCCTTCAGGGTTCACAAAAAAAACTCGGACAGACAGTTGCGAGAGGCTGATGACAACTGATTACAACCACACATTCACAGAATGGTCAAATTATCGTATATTTGGCCTTTTTTGGGATTATTGATCGTACAGAGGGCAAAATCGTCATACAAATACGATAATTATCGTACACCTGGCAACACTGCCCCTGCAGCAAGCTTGCAGGGGGGTCCCCCTCACATGCGTTGTGCATGGGGGGAATCCTCCCTCCCGTTCTCCTCCCCTCCCCGTTTCATTGGTTTCACTGTGACCTGCTTGGTAATTTCATTGGTCAGATTTTTTTTACCTTTATTCATACAGGTAGTTTTACTGAATCATGAGGACCCACCCCCCCAAGAGAGGGGGGTGCCCGGGTGTGATGAAACTAAATGTTTTTGGCGGCAAGAAGCTTTTTAGCCGGTCAAAAAAAACCCCCATAAATTAGCTGTAGGATTGTATAACCCAGAGGTTCAAAGTGTGTGAAAAAAGTAGCGGCTTATAGACCAGAAATGACGGTATTCTGGTAAAATTCATAACTTCCTTGGAAAAAAATTATTTATTCAAACGCGTCAAAGTGTAGTTGAATGCAGTAGTTTGGTGCAAGAAGAATCAAAGCATGATTTTTTTTCATGAGCATCTTAAGACAAAAAAAAAAACAACTGTAATTTTCCCATTTTTTTATTTTAATGTTTAATTTTAAAGCTGCCTGTTTTACGGCTCAAATGACCTTTTCCTGCGTTGTGTTTTTTCCCCCGTCTGGCTGAAACTTGATGAATTTATTACATATCATTTGGGATTATGCCTAAAGGAAGGGTCGTTCTGTGACCTTTGACCTCTCTGTGGTTTTCATGTGAAATCTTCCAACACAGATCTGACCGGGGGGGGGGGGGGGGGGGCCTTCGCAGCAGCTGAGTCTTGCGTTTTTGGCTTTTGAACCAACTGTTGTGGTTTTTGGGTTGTGTGACCGCCACCGTTTAAGCTCTTATCCTTTACTATTAGCTCACACTGAAACCTAAAATTTATGAGCAGGAAGTGGAGCCCGAGTGTTTGCACACATGTAGGTCGAGTGTTTCACGGCACGGGAGGCTGACATCTCCCCGAGGCGCATTTTAAGCTGTAACTAACACTCGCGTCATTACCGTAAGTGTTTTTCAGGAGACTTTTTGAAGCAGAAACTTGTTGGAGATCAGGAATGCTTTTGAGGTTTTGACACAGGGCCTTCGCTCTCTCATCATCGTCATCTTCAAAAGAGAAGAAGTGGTGGACATTAAGTGACACTTGAGACTGAGCAAACTCCGAGGAAGCTCCTTCGGCTGCTCTGCCACTGGGACAGTAGTCGGATTGGTTTCAGTATTTTAGCCTTGCAGTCGTGCACGTCTGTGACAACAGAAACGAAACGAAAGTCGAGCGCTGAACATTTTGTACGTCGCTGTTTGTGTGTTAGTATGATCTCGTGTACAGCAAATCATCACGACGTGTTGGAGTTTGTGGATTTTGTTCTGCAATAAACTTGCACTTTGAGTTGTCACTGGTTTAAAGAGAAACGTTAAGATTTTTTTGTATGAATGAACAAAACATGTATTGCCTGGTTGTATATTGCATGCAGTGAGCCAGTACAGGGTTGTTTAGTCCAGGGGTTCCCAATCTTTTCCACGCCATGGCCCCCAAACAGCATTAGCTTCTGGCCGAGGCCCGTCTCGCAAACCCACAAACAATGCTACAAAATATACAAAGAAACATCAACTTTTAGAAATGTGGTGGTACCAAGTGGTTCTCAAAGCATAAGTATAAAGAGACATATATATTTTTTGAATATTTTAACTTTTATTCACTATATTCAATTAATTCTTACAGCTGCTGAGCGTGAAAACGTTATTAACTAATATGTTTTAAACATATTATTCTCCCTCTCAAGTGGAGCTCAAGTTTCGAAGATTTTAAGCACTCGTTTGCGAGGGTCTCCAGACGGAGGTCCATTTTTCTGTACGACTGTAAAACCATACTTAATGTTTGCTTATTCATACGTTCGAATTTTAGCTGGCCGTGAGTTCTTTGTTTATTTGCAGCAGTTTCCACCACAGCAGGGCGGCTGGTCGGTTCCTTCGGCCTTTTTAAAAACTTCTCCGTTGCGTCCTTGCCATGCTTGCAGAGTAAAGCAGCTTGATACATTTGACTAGAAGCCAATCAGAAAGATGAGCGTGGTGAAAAATATTTCAATATATTATTATGAAATATATTTTACAATAATTATTGAAAAATAGATTTGATTTTATTACAGCAATTTAAAACACTTTTTTTTTTAAATTAACACTTTTTTTTGTTGCTTTTTAAAAATTATTTACTTCTCTCCAGCTTTCTGAGATCCCCATATCGCCTGGCCCCCATTTTGAAAGAAATATTTTAGGTGGATATGTTTTAAAATAAGAGAGCAAAAGTTGCATTTTTACATTATTTTATAAATTATTTTCTATAAGTGACAAATGGGTGCAACTGACTGGATATTGACAGAAATATATATATTTTTTGTTTAATGCCAATTGTTAAATCTGTGTCTCTTTGGCTGCAACTGTTGCCGACTTGCAGCAATGCATTTTCCCAAACCCCCGTTAAGATTTGAGCCAGTCCCAGTCAGGAGTTTATATACATTTTGCATTTGTTGTCAAAAGTCACAACCCAGCAAGATATAGACTTTAAAATCATGTCAGTCAATAAAAATATAGAAAACCAATCGTTTTCATTTGACCGTCGGCTGTAAGACTGTGCATGCTAGACGTGGTTCAAGCAATAAAGAGCAACCACTGCTAAAGTAGCCCCAAAAAGTGGATTTTCTTTTAATTAAAGGAAAAGGCATTTCAAGCCTTGACTGTTTACTCATTTCTTTAATTAAAGGCGGTGAATCACTTTTAGTTCATCTAGGTATCCGCCCATCTGCACAGAGCAGCAAAAAGCTTATAGAATCAATAGTTTTTGTTTTGCTTGTGAACAAAGTTCTCAGTTATCTATTTTACTTCTGACAGACTTGAACAATATGTTGACGCTGCAAGTTAACAATAATCCTATAATGCTCCAAAATCTATTGATTTCATAATTTGTTTTTACAGAAACTGTCCTAAGGTTTTCTTCTTCGTGCTGTAGAGCAGATACTTGAATTATTGGTTTGTTTTTGAGTAGCTCTGACCTCGGAGGAGTCATATCTGAGAAAAGTGATTTTTCCAGCAGATGTTTTTCCAACGAAGCACCGTGATGTATCTGTTCACAGCAAAGGCCTGCTCAGCCCGAACGACCGTTCAGCTGACGAACACGCTGATAGAAGCTATTGTCACACACTCATCACAGTCGTCACCTTTTATTGCCAACTTGGCGTTTGTTCACAGCCAAGTGTCCGACTGATTCAGTGTTATGGCTTTAAAAATGAAAACTAGCCACAACAGTTCTGTTGCATTTAAAAACAGCACATGTCTAAAGATGACGGGTCTGTTTCACTGTCTCCCACCTCACCCCGCTCCTGACCAGGCTGGAAACAGCAGAAACATTTCAGTGACGTGATGGGTCACACCGGTCTGCAGAGTCCAAGATGGAGAGGGGGTGGACCTCAGAGCTTTAAAGGCCCCTCGGCCAACAGTCCCGCCTTCTCGTCCTCGCAGGTAAGCACTGCTCCGCCTCACCTGACTGCAGATATTTAACCCACAACAGGCTGCAGCTTAAAACAAACAACAAAACTACACAACACTTTGTTACTGGATGACGTCACTCATGCTCATATTTATTACAAAACATCACTGGGGTGGTAATACTAAATAAAGACGAGGAGTTGTTATATAGCCTTGCAGAGAGTGCAGAACTTTCTCCAGTCTCTTTGTGTTTTCACTTCACAGTCTTTAAAAATCACTTGAGACAGTTTGTCTGCGTTCTGGTTTTTGTACCGGTGGTACAGTGGACGATCACCGTCCACATATGCACATTTATCAGGTCTTCTTTAGGCTCCTACTTCAGAGTAGGTGCCATCTTAGCTCAATAGCCACTCTTCAGTGATGCGCTGTAAGGGTGATTACTATTATACTAGAAGAAAGACAACAAAAAAAAACAACGTCAAGGCAAAAATAACAAATAAAAACCGGTAGAGAAGGTAAAGTAAAGACAGCAGCAGATAGATGACATGTGGTCAATTTGTCCTCCAGCAGTCTAAGCCTATAACAGCACAACTAAGGGACAGCTCAGGAAACCCAAGCTGACCCTAACTATAGGATTTATCAAAAAGGAAAGTCTTAATCCCAGTCTTAAAACTGGACAATGTGTCTTGGTTCCACAAGAGAGGAGCCTGATAACTGAAAGATCTGCCTCCCGTTCTGCTTTTGGTCACTCTAGGAACCACAAGTAAACCTGGAGTTTGAGAGTGAAGGGCTCTGTTAGGAATATATGGAACATTAAGATCTGTAAGATGGAGCTAGGTTGTTGAGGGCTTTGTAGGTTAGAAGTAAGATTTTGAATTCTATTTTGGACTTGACAGGGAGCCAATGGAGAGAAGCTAAGACTGGAGAGATATGATCTCTCCCACTAACTCACTCCTAAGGAGAACCTCAACATCATCTGTAGCACTCTTTCCAACTTTTGAAAATCAAAGCAAAAGAGCCACTACATGCAGCTTCCGCTACAACATCCTCCATTGTTTTTGTTGGTCCAAAGTCACCTGCGTCAGGGACGTGTCCGCTTTGACCGCCAGCTGAGTGTTGCGTAATCACTGTGCTGCCTTGGCAGTGCAAAAGCAAACATGCAGCTCCTCGTAACAACGTCATATTCAAACTAAAAGTCCTTTTAACTCTTTCAGAGTCTTTAGAAATGTTTGCTTCAGAAACACAAGTTGACTAGTGCTAAGTTCAAAAAAAGAGCTAAGAAAATAAATACTTCCTACAAGTTTAATTCCCTAAAGCAGTGATTCCCAAAGATGTGGTTGGAGCCCCACTGTGGGTCGTGGAACGGCAAACGAGGGTCCTCAGATTATTCCAGAAACTAATTAAGATGCTCAAATGATCCCAAATGACATATCCTCCAAAAACAATTGGTACGAAAAATAAAAACTGTGGTGATAAGCCTTTTTGTACCCAAGTTGAGGTTAACTGTTGTATTTATGCTCTTAAAACACGTATAGTGCAAGAATGTTTGTATTTTTTCAAATCAGGTAACAAAGAGCAAGTTGCTGTTAAAAACTAAGCCTTAATATACATATATTGTATCTAAACAGTAAATTAATGTGCCTTTAGAGGATTCTAGACACGTTTTGGGGGTTAAATTTCCCTTTAACGGCGTGAAAAGGGCACAGAATACAGGAGAATATATTGATCTGTTTAAATTTGTTGCAGATAATTGATTATGTCTGCACCTTTGGATCTCTGTCTTATTCCAAAGTCTCGACTTTTCTCTTCTTGCACTCAGTCTTTTACGTCTGCGTGGCATGAATAGTTCAACTGTTTACACCAAAAGCAAAGGCTGCAGCCACACAGATCACAAGACCGATGTCTGCTGGTCTGTGTGTGTGTGTGTGTGTGTGTGTGTGTGGGGTCACTTATTAAAACTATATATTATTTTACTTCTCTGTGCTTTTTTTCTTTTTTTTTTTAAAGCATGGGCATCTCAACAAGACCAACAGTGTGGACTTTTGCAGCCAAATGGACAGCTCGGACATCTCCCCTGTAACTCCAACATTCCCGATGTCTCCTCCAACGCCCTACGGTAGGAGATAACGTAAAAATTAACCCTTGCGTCGGAGTTTAGAAATCTTATCAGCGTCTTCCTCCTTTTCCCAGTGAAACATTTCTCAGAGTTTTCCCAGCTCGGGGCAGGCGGGCAGTGGGACGAGCACAGCTGGACAGAAGGTACGTTGTATGAAACGCTTGTGCGCCGAGCTTGTACGAGCGTGTGCAACCTGCAAAAACTAAAACCAACCTCCCGAGCTCCTTCCTGCTGCTGGATGATGTTCATGACTTGGCTGGACTCCTGCTGCATCTTGTCTGGAGTTTTCAGCTATCGGCTGAATTCATGGGCGTGGCGTTCTGTGTGTTCTCGTTTTGGATTCGACTGTATTCTAATTCAAGAACCAGGTTTTGAGATCCTGTCAGGACCTTGAGAAATAGCCAAAGCTGTCCGCTCGCTATTAATCTTTGACTGTAACAGAGGAAGAGACTGGTGCAGGCAGGATGTCCACTCATGTCCTGTTCTAGGGTGCAGGAGGAGAGGGGGGCGCTTTTGTTGTTCGAACATCCTGCCTGAGACGATATGCTCCACGCAGCTGCAGGAAGATTTTACTGTAGTGTCAAAAAACACAATTGAGTTTTAGCAGTTTAGGGTCACAGCGTATCTAATCGGAGCCACGATTGTGTATTTGTGACGACTTAAAAAAACAACACATTTATCTTTTGGTGTATTTTTACTCTAAAAGTAGAGATGGATAATAGGACTGTTATTTTGTTGTTGATTCGGAGCTTCTGCTGCAGAATCCAGATATAAATGCCTGAAAATACACTGAACAAAATTATAAATGCTGCACTTTTGGTTTTGCTCCCATTTTTTCACGAGCTGAACTTTAAGATCTAAGACTTTTTCTGTGTTCTCAAATATTGTTCACAAATGTGTGTAAGTTTGTGTTAGTGAGCCCTTTTCCTTTGGAGAGATAATCTATCGAGCCAGATTAACACTTGCTGTACCCTGGGCAACAATCTTCAAGGGCTCCATCATCATGACCCCAGAATCACCATAATCTGGCCAAATACAGAATAAATTACCATAATATACAGTAAATATACTTAAAATTCTAACTCTCAAGTGTATTTTTATATATAAAACTCAAAATGCTCATTGACACAAATCATCAAGACTGAATTAAGTTGAACGCACTTTGAACACCACATGACACCATATGTGTACATGTTTAATAACGTGTTAGCCACTGGTGCATTTATAATGTGTGTGGGGGGGGGGGGGACACACTGATGGGGGGGTCTGGGGGTCCTCCCCCATAAAATTTTGAATAAAGTAGATGCCATTTCCTGCATCCTGGTGCATTTTAATGGTTGTTTAACATCTAGTTTTACCTACATAAGTAAACACTTGGAACGCCCTGGGATTCCCCTGGAGGAGCTGGTCCAAGTGGCTGGGGAGGGAAGTCTGGGCCTCAAGCAGAAACGAAGCAGGATGGAAAAGGAACTGATAAAAAATTAACTTGTGTACAAACAAATACCTGATTCTCTCTTTCTGTTGCATCGACATAAGGCGTAATTAAACATTAAGAACATTGAATGTCTTTAGGGTCGCAGCATTTTTGTGGGTCAGACAACAGTTTCCTGTTTCCCACAATAAATGCAGACAGGAGTCTGGGAAACAGTTTGACACGTCTGGTCAAAATGAGACTCAATTGAAGTCATTTTCATTTTATTGGTCCAGTTATTACTGTCATTATAATCTGACCCCAGGCCAACTGCACTTTACAGTTCCTACTTCTCTTATCAACAAGATGATCTGTTGGTATTTTTTTAGGTTTGCACAATTAAAGTAATTTATACTATAATTTCTTTATTTAGGTAAGAATTAAAGTCAAACTGAACAACACACTAGATAAAGGAGATATTCTGCCTGGCAAAGTCAAAATGCTTTACTTACATCAAGTCCTGTTCATAAATATTACAATAAATTATTTTTTATGACAAACTTAAATAATTCAATTCAACTCAGTTTATTTATGTAGCACCAAATCACAACAAAGTTGTCTCAGGGCACTTTACAGGAACATTCACATAAAAGCCAATCAGTAAAGTTCTCTATCTAAGGAATCCAGCAGACAAGTTGAATCTTGGCTTCGTTGCAGTCTCCCATCCTGAGCAAGCACAGTGGCAACAGTGGAAAGGAAAAACTCCCTTTTAACAGGAAGAAACCTCCAACAGAACCAGCTCAGGACAAGCGGTCATCTGCTTTGACCGGCTGGTTTGAGATGAACAGGAAGGAGAGACAGACGAACACAGAATGGTAGGTCCAGGTATAGGTCCAGGTCCAGGTATAGGTCCAGGTGTATCTGAAAGACAAAAAAAAACAAGTTAAGGATAGAAAAAATAATTACAAATACAAAACAGGTTGAGCAGAGTAAGAAAAGACAGTAGCAGAGTGAAAAGTATGGTCAGTTTGTCCTCCAGCAGTCTAAGCCTATAGCAGCATAACTAAGGGACGGCTCAGGAAACCCAAGCCGACCCCAACTATAGGATTTATCAAAAAGGAAAAGTCTTAAGCCTAGTTTTAAAACTGGACCATGTGTCAGCCTCACGGACAGAGATTGGAAGTTGGTTCCACAAGAGAGGAGCCTGATAACTGAAAGATCTTCCTCCCATTCTGTTTTTGTAAACTCTAGGAACCACAAGTAAACCTGCAGCCTGAGAGCGAAGTGTTCTGTTAGGAAAATATGGAACAATAAGATCTGTAATATAAGATGGAGCTAGGTTGTTGAGAGCTTTGTAAGTTAGAAGTAAGATTTTGAATTATATTCTGGATTTGACAGGGAGCCAATGGAGAGAAACTAAAACTGGAGAAATATGCTCTCTCCCAGTAACTCCAGTTAAGACTCTAGCAGCAGCATTTTGGATCAACTGAAGACGTTTTAAAGAAGTATTTGGACATCCAGATAACAAACCATTGCAATAGTCCAGTCTAGACGTGACAAATGCACGGACCAGTTTTTCTGCATCATCTTTAGATCAGATGTTTCTAATGTTAGTGATATTACGCAGGTGGAAGAAGGTGGTTCTAGTAACGTTTTTAATGTGGGGGATAAAAGACATGTCCTGATCAAAAATAACACCAATATTTTTAACATTAGAGCTGGAGGACAGATTAATGCATATAAGGAGGGAGAAAGACTGAAAAATTCATTCCTAAGATGCTCAGGTCCAAAAACCAAAACCTCAGTCTTGTCTGTTCAACAGGAGAAAATTAAGGGTCATCCAGGTTTTTGTGTCTTTAAGACATGCTCGTAGTCTAAGTAGCTGATTGGATTCATTGGGTTTAATGGACAAATATAATTGTGTGTCATCAGCATAACAATGGAAATTTATCCCATGCTGTTTAATAACTTTACCTAATGGAAGCATGTATAAAGTAAAGAGTATTAAAAAGTATATAAAAAGCAATGTAAAACAAAAAAATAATAATTTAGCCTTAGAAATAAGTAATTCCAGAAAGTAACAAGCCTATGCTATGAACAGTGACCAAATAAACGCGACTAAACATAAATAGACAATAAATAAAGAAATGGGAAAAAATGAGCTAACAGTTTTTAGTTTTAAATCTCTTGGTGGTTAAAAAAAAATTAAAGTCTTTCTCACATCCTTCTCAACAGAACAAGTCAGTTTTTTTCCAGACAAATGTTACATAACGCCATTTCCTCCCTGTATTTGTGGTAAGATCAAAATAAACAGACGTAGAGAAGCTCGTAGCCTACGGAAGCAGGGTTCGGCACGAAGGAATGTAGATGAGGCTCCATACTGAGGGTGAGCAAAGGCAGATGATTCACTAAGACAAATACCTCCAAGGGCAAAGGTCAGGAGAAAGTCTGAGCACGTAGCAGAGACAGAAGCATCTTCAGATGTTTGGAACTGCTTAGGCTTTAAAAGCTTCAAGTGTCACCGACAATTTAATATTTGTTGCCTTTCATAGAACTGTGGGATTCATTTAATATTCATACAAGACGAGCGTAAATTTCATAAACAGGTGTGATGAAACTGGTTCAATGCCTGAACTGCATCACGACTAAACGCTATTGCAGCGCGATTAAAGTCAAAATTGTATCACACCTAAATGTTGATTTGTTTTGAGATCAAAGGCTGAATATTATTGTGATTTAAGGCTAAATGAATTATATTTTTTAATTTATGTTCAATAAATCAAATCCCTGGCAGTGTAGTTATGTATTGTATCAACCACAGCCCAGAGATGCACAACCTGAACACACACCACACACTTTTCTACTTGTCTTATCTTCTTATCTGTTTTCTTACATTGTTGCAGAAACATGCTTTTAGCTCATGCACTTAACAACAACAGATGGGTTTGGAATGTTGTGAACATGTCATGTTTAAGGAAAAAAAAATCAGCCAATCTTTGTATGAAATATTTAAATTTCGACCCCTTTCAACCTAAAATTATTCAATTCAATCAATTCAAAAATGCTTTATTAATCCCAAAGGGAAATTAATTCTTGTTGTAGCTCATCATTTGGTTTCATTAGAGTTGTTATAGATGCTGATGGCTTGGGCAGGAAGGGTCTCTTGTAACAGTCCATCCAAAAGCGGATCAGAAGAAACTAGCTGCAGATGCCGATCCGTCCACCCAGACCCAGCAGACCTCTTGGTCCTCTTGGGCAGCAGGACTGCCTGAATGCTGGGCAGAACTCCTCCCCGAACAATGACCATTTCTCCCAGCAGCTGCCGAGCGAGCCACTCATAGCCACACACTTAACTGCAGGTGCTGGTGGACGATCTCGGTTCTCCCACTGTCATGAGCCGCATTTCCCTCCAAGATCTCTGCAGTCAGGCACTGGAGCACCGCCTCCAGCTAGATGGGAATGCATCAACGGCACCTCCTTTTCCAACTCATTTAGAATTTGGTGCTGTAGTTGAGATATTTTTTAACTTTTGAGTTGTTAATCAGCTGCTCCCAGTTGTAGAAAACCACCTTGTTGTTATGGTTACGCATCCTAACAAATTCCCAAAAGTAAAAAAAAATATTTCAGTAAAAATTCTTCCAACGGCACATCACCTGATACCAGAGGAAGTAGTCATCCGGGAAAAGCCATTTACATCCAGAAAAAAAGAGTAATTAAAGTTTTCAAAAGCAAAACCTCAGAATGAATGTAAGAGAGCTACTCCAACATGCAGCCACCTCGGTGACCTCAGCACCAGAGATTGGAGGGCCCGACCCAGAGTCCCCAGGCTCCGCTTCCTCAATAGAAGATGTGCCGGTGGGATTGAGGAGATCTTCAAAGTATTCTGCCCACCGACCCACGACATCCCGAGTTGAGGTCAGCAGCGCACCACTCCCACTATAAACAGTGTTGGTGGTGTACCGCTTTCCCCCCCCCCCCCCCCCGAGACGCCGGATGATGGACCAGAATCGCCTCGAAGCTGTGCGAAAGTCATTCTCCATGGCCTCTCCAAACTCCTCCCATGCCCGAGTTTTTGCCTCAGCAACCACCCGAGCCGCATGTCGCTTGGACTGTCGGTACCCATCAGCTGCTTCCGGGGTCCCACAGGCCAAAAAGGCCCGATAGGACTCCTTCTTCAGCCTGACAGTCAATCAGGTCTCTCTTGTAAATGAGTCCTTGAGGCTCAATGGGATTTACCTGTTTAAATAAAGGTTGAATGAAAAAAAACAAACCTCATATCACCATTATTGAATAAAATTATATCGTGATATATATCGATATTGAATCATTGTACAGTAAATATTACATTTTCAGCTTATCTTTACAGAAACCCAAACGCCTGCTGACATTCCTAAAAGTTTTGAATTTGCAAACATTTTCTAAACCGCTACACAAATAGCCGAGCACAGATGGACGGAGCTGCTGTTCATGTCAGCTCGTTTCCTGCCGCTCAGAGGCTAAACGGTGGCACGCAGCACATGCTTCTGCTGAAACTCAAGTAAACGCAACGTCAATCAGTTCATCAGGAGTGTAATTTATGACATGCAACGACGAGACACATGGCAGCAGACAGTGTCGGTGCGTCTGCATGCCTTTGTCCCCGTGTTTGTGGCGAGCAGATGGTGGGAGTGGACACGCATGCCTCAACAGAGAGGCCCTTCAAACACCACCACCTCCATAAAAGGCCACATTTCACCTCTGACCCCACTGGAATCCGCTCTGATTGGGGGAAACGCTCTTGCAGTGACCCGGCAGGAACAATGCTCAGTGGTCAGTAAAAAAAAAAAAAAAAAAAAACTCTGAGGGAGGGATGGATGAAGCGAGGTGGTGTATGGAATTTCTTCCTCCTCCCCTCCTCTTTCTGTCCCTCCCTTCATACAAACCCAGAAGCTGAGCGGTGTCACAACAAGCCAAGAACAAACGGGAGCTCGTTCTTCCAGCTGGAGGACAAAAGGAGTCAAACATGGCAACAAAGTAATCCAGTACTAATAAAAACAAATCTTTAAAAGGGAGAAAACCTCCTGCAGTGGACGAAGCTGTGGCTGATTTGAAGCAGGCAGGAGAGGAGGGAGTGAGGAGGAGGATTTCACTCCAGCAGAAAGGGTTACATGTTTCACAGGAAGGTGAGAAACGCTGGACGTTTTGGAGACAAAAGGCAAAAATAATAATAATAATTAACCGGAGAACATCTGGAACTGTCAGCATCATGGCTGCGTCTCTCGGTATGTGCACACACACGAGCAAAATGTTAAGATTGAGTAATTCTGTGATTTTTTTTTTTTTTTTAAGGCAACAATTGTTCTATAAACTTCCACAGTTTGCTAAATGTGTCTGGTTATGCTTATTCCTGCAGAGATCTTTTAAAGAGGGCAGATGAAAAACAGGCCTTCTCTGTTTTACTAGTTTCAAATGTATTTATTCGTGTCACCCTTTACTTATTGCTTGTCTTTGTGCGTGTGAAGAGCAACTTTGTGTCCTGAGTCTGGACGAATCGTCCTGCAGCCTGTCTGACGTCTCACACTTGCTGGGTCGATGAGGCGGTTTGTTCCACTGCTGCATTCATGATCTCATCCTGCTAAAAAGGCTTTTTTTGGCTTCTATGATGCAGTCATGGCAGATGTATTAGTGGTTAACAAAGAGAAGCTGTCCCCCACCATTTTCCTGTTCTACTGACCTTGATTGCATTAAAAAAAAAACTCTTTCATGTTTGCGTTTGGACACATACTGCGTGAAATGTTTTTAACGGAGATGTCACTGCTGATAAGATGAGCCATGTGTTTAAAATATGAGCAGAAATGAACTTTTGTCGTAATTTAATTTTTTAAATTTTCATGTTTGAGGTTGTTTGGTGAATCTGGGAGAAGATCTTTGTTATAATTCTTTATGCATGAAGGCTTCCACTGCACAAGCATTGAAGCACCCTTCGTACTAGGGATGCACGATATTGGGTTTTTGGACGATATCCGATATGTTAAAACGTATTTGGCCGATAATCGATGACTGATACCGATATTTTAAATATACTTTCCTTTGTCAGAACATATTCTTCTTATTTCGGCTTATTTGCTACAAAAATTGTGTAACAGCTGTAAGAGCTGGTGACATATATTCAGTAACAGCCATATGCATAGCACTTTAACTTATATTAAATGAAAAGTTAAATGTTATTTATTAGCATTAGTCACCTGTGATGCTGTCTCACTTGTGGAGGTTTGTTCCAGGTTCCTATAGCTGCAGTGTGGGATCCTCTGCACTCCTGTGCATGAAGGACAGACTTTATAAGTTCAGTTTTTGTCTATACATTGTGCCATAAGACTAATCATGCTAACGGGGCTAACACTTGACGTCCACATGTCTGTGGTAAAACTCACCCAAGTCGGAAATGACGGCTTGTAACTCGGGTAAGGCTACGTTGGAAAAACATCTCTGAGTGGGGACGATGTAGCGAGGCTCAACGTAGAACAAAAATCTTCAGAATCCTACATCCTCAACAAACAAAAAAAAAACCTTTGACTTCTTCCTCTCCATCGTGATCAGATCAGGTAGGCGCGTGTGACGTCATCACGTTGTGCTGGCGCTGCAGGCATCCTTGTCACTGGGTTGTCAAACAAAAACAGAATCTTTTATATCGGTGAGTTATTTTGATGGAATGCCCGATATTTAACTTTTTAACGCGAATATCAACCGATGCCATGCCGACAATATCGTGCATCCCTACTTCATACTATTCCTCTATCATTCAGTTTTTGTCCCCTTTTTGGTTTGCCTTCACCCAACCCATGCAAAAATAAAGGTCTAATATTCTGTAAAGGAATGCATATCACCCGCTGCCTTTCATAACCAGGTTTTAAACTAAAACCATCTTGTGATGAAAAGGGACAAAGTTAAATTTGTTTTGGTCAAACCTCATGTGCACTCTCGTGAGATATTGAAAAATCTTGCAGAATATGTTAGTGCTTGAGGGTGATGCTCAGGTACTACCACACCAAATTTTAGATCACTATCTATAAAACAGACTGAAATGCACCCGTATTTGAGTCTCGTTAAAGTTGACTCCAAAAGCTAAAAACTCATAGATTCTGAAAGCTTCAATAACACGTGTTTGGTGGTTCATGAGATATTTTGCTAACAGATAGGGTTGAAGCCAACATTTAATGCCAAATATCCTGATGCATGTCCAGAGGACCAGATTGAACTTTTCTGGATTTAATGCCAAAGTTTTAAGCAAAGATATTGTGTAATGTTTAGTGCTCCAAGTACGTGTTGGGGATAATACTGACCCAGTGTTAGCTGTTGATGTAGAGCAGACGTGGGCCACATATGGCCCGAGGGCCAAATGTGGCCCCTGAACAATCAATTTCCGGCCCCAGTATTGTTAATTGAAACGGAAACTTTTTTAAATAAGATGATGAAAACCTGCATTTTATCAATGAAATACAAGGGAATCTAAATTAAGCATCTTGAACAAATACATCAAAAAACCTTTGAGTTAAAAAATAAATATTTTTCATATTTTACTTTAAAAATGTATTTTGGGTATTTAAAATAACAAAGATCTTTTCATAAGATAAAGTTTACAGAGTCTTACATCCTAAAGATGATTGGGGAGACACATTTTTATCAAGCATGCTAACTATGCTACTACAAAAAAAGCTTGAAGAAAGTCTCCTATATCTGTTTTAAAGAAAATTCATTTTATAATTCTCTATGAGGCCCTTTGATCGCTTTTGATATCTTGATTCGGCCCTCTGGAAAAAAAAAAACTGTTGCCCACCCCCGATGCAGAGCCAACGATCACTTGCTGCCAGTTTCATTAAAATCCATCGAGCGTTTCATGGAATATTTTGCTAACAAGCAGAGTTGACGAGCTCGTGACTGAACGGACACGTTGATGTTTCCTCAGATTAAAAGTGATTTTCTGAATTAAAAGTGACTTTTAGAAAGAAAACAGAAGTCCAGCCTTTGATCCAACTTACTGGGATCAGCATGTCAGATCGAAGTCTTGCAGTTTTTCTTGGATGCGGCCTTGAGCCGTCCTGGCTACAGAAATCTGATTGGTTATTTTCCTCTAGGCGAATGAAACCGGTCCTGAGCAGTCGTGCATCAGAGCTGCTCGTAAGAGTTGGAATAAATCAGGAATGTGTAAAGAGTGTGTACGCTGCGGCTAAACATCTGGCATCTGTTGAGTGAGATTTCTCCCTAGAGTCCGTTTTACTGACAGTTGCTCCACTGAAATACGCGAAGGGACCTGGGATCTTGGGTTAACATCGGCGCGGTTCTTTCACGTATTTGGACGTATATTTCTGGGTGGCATGTGACATTATGAACAAGCTACAGTGCTGAAAACTGCTGATGGATCATTTCTTTTGGTCCTAATTGCTCTTTTGGTTCCATTTCCCTCTCGTGTTGTAATCTTTATTTAGTGTCTAATAAAATGTTAAGAGGCACTTCAGTTTGAGACGCATACTAACAACCCCTGGAATTATTTATAGTCCTGGATGGTGCAGAGTAGATGCTAATCCATTAGCTAGATTAGCATCTGTTTAAAGTTCTGATCATTTCCACAGAGCCAATGGTGAGTGAAAGAAAGAGGTTTAATAAGTCCTTTGTATTAAATAACAGGAACTTTTACGTTTTTGCTAATTGGACACTTCATTGTTTAAGACTCGTCATTAAAACAAACTTCTGTTTTATGAGAGCTACTGGTAATTTTAAGCACAAGTTGATAGATAAGAGACATTTTCTCTTTGTAAAATGGTGTGAAGGAGGCTCCTGCTGTATGAGTTCACCAGCAGGAGAAAAAGCGTTGCGTTTCCAAGTGGAAAATTTAAGGAATTTCACTTCAACTTCAAATACTCCACAGGGCTGTGTGCTTTCCCCCCTGCTTTTCTCCCTGTACACCAACTGCTGCACCTCCAGCCATGACTCTGTGAAACTTATTAAGTTTGCAGATGACACCACCCTCATCGGGCTCATCTCGGACGGTGATGAGTCTGCATACAGGAGGGAGGTGGACCGGCTGGTGACCTGGTGCAGCAGCAACAACCTGGAACTCAATGCCCAGAAGACAGTGGAGATGATTGTGGATTTCAGGAAAGCCACAGCCCCTCTGCCCCCCCTCACCTGTAATGATACCCCCATCACCACTGCAAATTCTTATCGGTTCCTCGGCACCACCATCACCCAGGACCTCAAGTGGGAGCCGACCATCAGCTCCCTCATCAAGAAGGCCCAGAAGAGACTGTACTTCCTGCGACAGCTGAAGAAGGCCAAGCTGCCGGCCAAGCTGATGGTGCAGTTCTACACGGCCATCATCGAGTCCATCCTCAGCTCCTCCATCACGGTGTGGTACGCCGGGGCCACTGCCAGGGACAGACTCAGACTGCAGCGCGTTGTGCGCTCAGCTGAGAAGGTGATCGGCTGCAGCCTTCCATCCCTCCACGACCTGTACGTCTCCAGGACTGTGAGGCGAGCAGGTCGGATCACAGCTGACCCTGCTCACCCTGCACACGGACTGTTCGAACCACTCCCCTCAGGCAGGAGGCTTCGGTCCATTCGGACCAGAACCTCCCGCCATAAGAACAGTTTCTTCCCCTCTGCTGTTGGACTCCTGAACACTCATAATACTACCTCATAACTTCTGCTTTGGTCACATTACATCTGTATTATAATTGAATACTCCATCTGTACTGTTTTTGAAGCTTTTTTATTGTTTTCTATTGTATGGGTGTACATATGGTTATGTTATGTTTTTAATTTTACTTTATTTGTGGGTGTACACAGGCTTATGTCTTATGTAATGTTCTCATTTTTACTTAATTTTTACTTAATTTTTACTTTATTTTACTTTATTACTATTCGCACCTTATGTCGAAGCAAATTCCTAGTTTGTGAACCTCGTTCATTGACATGGCGATAATAAACTGATTCTGAAATGCAGTCAAATACACAACTTTTTACTGCATATTTCTCTAAAGTATGAATATAAATTGTCATTAAGAGTCCATTCTTGTACTTAAACCATGTCAGTTTAAGTCATTTTAATCCAGATCTTTCTGACTCCAATAGCACCCGTTGCGATGAAAATATTCTCGTTTTGTTTACCATCCTCCTCCGTCGTGTTTGCTCGTCGCCACTTTGCTCGCAGAGCTGTTATTCTTCGCTCCCTCTCCTCTGCTTTTCCACTGAGTCGATAAAGCCGTGGCTCCGAACGCCAGCGAAGGACAGAGGAATGTGTTTGACAGATGACCACCTATGGTTTGTCCTCCCCTGCAGAAAAAATGCTCCGACTCTGCCCTGAAGGAGAACAGCAAGCAGTGAGGGTCGTTTGTCATGTAGGAGGGAGAAGCTTCAGACAGCTGATTGCATTCGGGCACAACAGGGGAGGAGAACTGCACCGCGGGTCGGACGTTATCTTCATGAAGCTGCTGGAATAAGAGCTTTGAAAGAGAGGTCCTCATATTTGTTCTGCGGTGCCCCAGTGGAGAAAGTATGAAGAGTAACATATATTTATCGCATTATCTCCAGTTCCCAGCTCCCTTGTCCTCCTGTCGCTCTCCTGGAGTCACACCCTCTCATCACCTGGGCAACCTGCCTCTTGGTACCTGTTCAACTACAGATTCCCAGTGTGGGCCATCATGAATCAGACTAATCTGGGCCTGGGTGCCCACTGAACACCCCTCATATCCTAGACTCCTAAAGGTCGTGGTGTATTAAGGGTGTGGTGTAATCTGCAGTGTGTCACTGTTTCATAATCTGGGCTCAAATCTCAGAGCCAGATTGCTTGTGCAGCATGGAGGTCTCTCCCTAGCGTTTGCCTGAAAATAACATCTATATGTGCAGGAACACCATGTTGCACTGCAGGTGCTCCATTAGGCCAGCTTGCTGGAAGTTGTGCAGAGCAAACTTTCATTCACCAGTCACCAGTAACTTTAGACCCAAACAGCTCTGACCAGTTGGGGTGTGGACAAAAAGGTTTCTGTGGTGTAGAGGGATGAGGATTTTAGCCTCAATACTCTTGGTCTTTGCAGATTGGGGGATGAAGACTTTGTGGATTATCAGTGCAAATTCTCAATCACTTCCATTTATCCTTTTGTGGGTGATTGTCCTGTTCGGCTTATCTTCATTTGTTATAACAGCTGGAGAGTTCCAATCCTAAATCTGAGGCGATACACATCTTCAGACTAATTCACCTTTCTTTCCTGGCACAGGTTAACAGCAGGAGCTGTCAGGGGTAATCTAACCGGTATCTGGGGAGCTTAGAAGACCCTTGGTGATGTTCTGTAAGCGTGTATTAGCAGGACCTACTTCTGTTCTTCGGGAACAGCAATGCAGCCCTCCTTGTTAAATTAAATTTCATTTAATTCAATTCAGTTTATTTACTGGTATATAGCGCCAAGTCACAGCAGAAGTCGTCTCAGGACACTGCACAGAAACATTCACGTACATAAAAAGCCAAATAGTAAAAGTTCTCTATCTAAGGAAGCAGCAGATTGTGTTGAATCTTCACTTCATCCTAGTCTCCCATTCTGAGCAAGCACAAAGGAGACAGTGGAAAGGAAAAACTCCCTTTTAACAGGAAGAAACCTCCAGCAGAACCTGGCTCGGGACGCGCGGTTGGTTTGTGAGGACAGGAAGTAGAAACAGACACAGAATGACAGGTCCAGATGTAGTTTCTATAGGAGGAAAGACAAAAACCATGTTAAGGATAGAAATATTTACAAATAGAAACAGGTAGAGTAGAACAAGTAGGCAGCAGCAGAGAGAGGAAATGTGGTCAAATTGTCCTCCTAAGCCTATAGCAGCATAACTATAGGATAGCTCAGGAAGCCCAAGCCAACACTAACTGTAGCTTTTGTCAAGAAGGAAAGACTTAAGCCTAATCTTAAAAGTATGGAAGGAAACTGGAAGTTGGTTCCACATGAGAGGAGCCTGATAACTGAAAGATCTTCCTCCCATTCTGCTTTTGGAAACTCTAGGAACCACGAGTAAACCTGCAGTCTGAGAACTGCTCTGTAAGGAAAACACGGAACAATAAGATCTCAAATATAAGCTGGAACTAGGTTGTTGAGGGCTTTGTAGGTTAGAAGTAAGATTTTGAATTAAATTCTGGATTTGACAGGGAGCCAGTGGAGAGAAACTCAAACTAGAGAGATGTGATCTCTCCCACTAACTCCAGTTAAGACTCTGGCAGCAGCATTTTGGATCAACTGAAGACTTTTTAAAGAAGTATTTGGACACCCAGATAACAAACCATTGCAATAGTCCAGTTTAGACGTGATGAATGCATGGAGCAGTTTTTCTGCATCATTTTGAACAAGGTAAATCGTTGCGATATTACACATATTAGCAGTACCTTCACACAAATCCAGATGACAGACACTGACTTTTTACCTACAGCAGCCCGGCTGATGAGCCTAAAGTCTAATTTGCCCAGAAGCAGACGAACCATGAACCGTACAACATTATTCAACGTCTCTGAGAACCTGAGCTGAGATTCTGCACATTCACCCTCAGTTGTCTGTAAACAGGAAACCACGGTTAAACCATCCGGGCTGGACAGCGTTTGAACTGACACTGAACACGCTGCGTTCACATCAACAACATCAAGGGACGATACTGAGAGTTTCTGCTTGGCCAACAGGCGTATTACATTCTGAACCTGTTGTAAGTGATTAATAATCAATAAATGTGGGTCTTTGAGTTACAGAAGGTGTCTCCCTTCTTATCTTTATGCCTACTTCCTTTATCAGACCAATCTGAACAGCTGCGGCATGCCGTCAGGGTCAGCATCGTGCACACGGGCGAAATGCTTGCACTGACATTCCTGAGGTCTGAGACGTGTTTGTCCAGCATGTGCACAATCACCACTGTGCTTGTGCACGCTTGTAAGTTCCGTAATCTCCACTGGTCCCGAGCCGTCCTTTAAATATGAAACAAATCTTTCTTGTGTTTCTTTAAAACGGTCCTGAGGCGTGCTCAGAGGAGGAGAGCGTCTCCAGATGACCTCGCCTGGTATTGATCAGTAGGATTTATTTTTATACTGAGCGCGAACGTGCACACCGGCCGTCTGAGGTGCGTGGCGTCACTCTCTGCGATCCAGACAATATTTGCGTGTGTTGTGGGTTGGGGTTGTTGCTGCTGGTGGTTGGCGGACGTGCCCGCATGGCTCGGTGTAATATCTGGAAAAGTTTCAGCGCGGTTTCATTGTAAACTGAAGAGTCTTTGCGTTCGGTCAAACAGAAGTAGAAAACAACACGATATCTGCTGTTGACTCAGCTTACTTAATGAACAAGTGGAAATTATGACCCAAAGATGGAGCAATAATCCATGAAAAGATAATAAATATCTTACATGCTGATGTTGTGCGAGGGACATGGGTTTTGTTTCCACCTACCGTAAGTTAGTGTGAATGAGTAGCATTTAAACATCTGTCAATCTCTGTTTGGTTTATTTAAACACAAAAAACAAACAATCCGAATGAAACTACTGCAGCTGTGCAGAAAATATAGGCGTTAATTATTTGGTAAATGGTGTGTAGCTGCAGTAAAGAATGAGATCTTTTGTCCTTTATGAGGAAAGCATGAGGTCATTTCAGAGAAACATCTGCATGAGCTGAAGGAAGGATTGAGTTGGTTTCTGTTCACAGCTGTATGTTCTGATTGTGTGAATGTTTTATGAAGCATTCACTCTGTTGTGATCCAGTTCTCTTCCATACATGTTTCATCTTTCTTGTTCCACAGTTTTTGTTCTATTTCAACAAATCATAAATCAAAATGCAGAACAATCCTGCTGTGACTTTGGGTATTGGTGTAACTTTAGCTTTTTGAAATGTTTAGCCTTTTTTGACATTTTTTTTCTCATAGAAAATGAATTGAACTCATTTTACATCCTTCAAATCTTTAGATCTGTTTACAACCTTTTACTGCTCCTTTCACATTTGGTTCTGTTCAGCTTCTTTCAGCTTCCTTGTCCTACTTTAAACTATTTTTCTGCTACTTTCAGCTGTTTTTTCAGCTGTTTTGTGCTTATTTAAGATTATTTCTGATAACTACAAGATTTATGTGCTTTAAAAAAAAACTTTTTTCAGCTAATTTCAGCTTTTTCCGCTCCTTTCAATTTATTTCTGCATCAGCTTTTTCTGCTATTTCAGCTACTATTTTGCTGCTTTATGCTAATTTAAGCCTTTTCAGCTAATTCCACATTTTTTGCACTCAATGCAACTTTTTTCAGCCTAAAAATGTGATCTTTCCACTTCCTTCTGGTAATTTAAGCTTCTTTCTGCTTTTTTCAGATTATTTCCACTTTTTATGCTAATTTTTGCTAATTTCACCCTAAGCGGGCAAACACTTGTTCTTTCTGCTTTCTTCTGCTAATTTAAGCTTGTTCTACCTTTTCAGCTACTTTTTTTAAATAGCATTTTTAGCTAGTTTCAGCTGTTTTCATATAAATTCAAAATGTTCATGGTAATTTTTGCTACTTTCATCCTAATTAACTTATTTCTGCTAATTTCAACTTGATATGCTAGTTTCAGCAAAGTTCTGTTCATTTCATTTTTTTTCAGCAATTTCAGCTACTATTTTACGTATTTTACTATTTATTTTACTATTTTACGTATTTTACGTAGTTGTTTTTGTGCTAAATTTGTTTCCATTTAATTCCACTTTTTTAAGCTAATTTCAGCTCCTTCCACTTCCTTCAAGTAGCTTAAGCATCTTTATGCCTTTTCAGCTATTTTTCAGCTTTTCTTTGCTTATTTCAGGTTTTTTTTTTGCTAATTTTCTAGTTTGTGTGCTCATTTCTGCTTATTTTAAACCCAGTTCAGCAAATATGTGTTCTTTCTGCTTTCTTTGGAAAACTTAGGCCTGTTTTTCCGTTTCACCTACATTTAAGCATGTTTTTAGCTAATTTAAGCTGTTTTTCAGCGATTTCTTCAGCAACAAGCCTAGTTTCACCTTAAATATTAGGCATTAGTTACCAAACCTAATCAGAGCTCAACCCCACAATACATTAATGCTATTATTCATGGAGGACTTTTTGGCTGTTTAAATGATCAATCAGCTCTAAAGTAAAGATAAGTGCATTAAATCCTTTAAGTTTGAATAATTTGTTGTATTTTAAACTTTCTTTGACACCAGATCTGATCCGTCCTCAGAAAAAACGTTCACACGATTCTTCTCAGCTCTTCCTGTGAATTCTCTCCATTTTCTTTCAATTAGAGTCACTTTTACGTTTGATATTTATAAATGTCACTCTTCCGTATATTTTAGACGTGAGCATTGTAATTTGCACTCGTTTCACATCTGAGCCTGTTTGATGCAGAACGTGCCTGGAAATGTGTCCGTGTGGAAGAAGGGCGGTGCGGTGACGACCTGTGGAGCCTCACAGAACAGGAGTCAGGCGTTTGTTTGTCGTGTGTCTGTGGCTGTAGCTGTTCTGTAATCAGCAGCTGTGACAGACCGCAGTGAGCAGCAGCATCCGTGGGAACTCCGAGACCCACGACGCTCCGATGCTTTCTGGGAATCCTCCAGAGGGAGAACTAACTGACAGACTGTGGGAATGTTTGAGGAATCCTGTTGTCCTCACCTTCTCCGTTTGTGTTTGTTCGCTGTGAGCTTGAACCGCCTCAGCTGTGGGTTCCTCTGTCTCCACCGTGGTGTTTAATTTTCTCGTGTGCACTCAAGTTAAAAAAAAATGAATAAACGATGTAAAAATTTCAACGTTCACTACCAAAATAAACACCGAAATAAAAAACATCACAGAAAAAAAGCCAGTTTCAAGCACAAATATCCTGTTTGAATGCATTTCTAACTATCATTCGTGCACACAATAAATATTTACATGGTTTTTATCAGCCGCAGCTTCATCTGGACTCTCTGAATTCAACACGTGTGAACATGTAATCCACATGGGTCGGTGTGTCGCCTGTCCTGTCCAGTACAATCACAAACAAAGCTGGCGGCTCGCTCCAAATTCCTGCCCCTCTGAGTGTTGAATGGAGGGAGGGGGTGGAAGGCAGGAGGGGGGAGGAAACTCCACGGGCCGAACAACGAGCCCTTTATAATGATTGACTGTTTTCATGGTGACTCATGATGCTGTGGAGTCCCGCCTGCAGCTCGGGGGTGCAGTTCTTGTGTTTTTCTGTTTTCAGGACGTTAAAATGTCTCGACACGTCCTCACTGCACCGCCAGCCTCTGCTTCGGCCACACGAGCTGCACGTTTCAGCCGTTCATCCACTTAGTGTCATGCTTTTGCTTATATATTGACTAAAAGATTCAATATTTTGTCGACGTCGCGTAAAGTGTAGGATTTATTTCAAATGTTTTAAAATGTACAATCCAAACAAATGTAGGGTCCTGACAGGCCGTTTGGACCCGTGCACCTGTGTCCCATCCTGGGAGTCCTCACACCTGTTCATCTCGTCGTGTTGTTCATTTACAGAGGCCCAGAGTTTCCTGGACGGTATGATCCACGGGGGCTCTGCAGACGGAGAGCTGTTCCGGTCAGACGTGCCGGTCGCCCCCGCTTCCTGCCAGAGGACCTTCGGCTCCGTGCGCTCAGCATCGTCAGGCAGCCCCCTCCCACACACGAACAGGTACAAAGTGCACCAACAGCTCCAGGTGTGGGAGACTTTCCTCTCAAGCTGCAGTTGGATGAAAATGCACGACGGGGCAAAATAAATACAAATCAAAAGTTTCGACCCTTATGAAAGTTGGTGAAGTATAAAAACAACTAAATCCAGTTCTGGTGACTAAAGTTCTGCTGGGTTTGGATCAACAGGCAGCCAAGAAGAGCACAAAAACTGTGTTCGCTTTGTACACGCGTTGTCTAACCAAAAGGTTAAATTATAAACTTGGTCCTTGGTTGAGATTTTTCAACTAAAGTCTCGAAGATTTCCTCAAAAAGTCTTGAGTGACTGATCCCTCAGGTTTGGGGACAAGTCTTTACCCCGAGCGGTGGAGCAGTTCAGGTGTCCTGATGCTAGGATGGAGTGGGAGATGGATTAACAGACCAGGGCCTCGTCTGTAGTAATGAGGGTGTTGCTCCAGTCTAGTGTGGTGAAGAAGCTGCTGAACCAAAAAGCAAAGCTCGTCCATCAAATGTTCTAAACTAAAGACGCTCAATGTAACTGAAATCACAACAAAAGCAACAGACGGCTGCAGTGACTGGAACTAAGAGGAGCCGTACTCTTAGGAAAGTCAACTATTTTTACTTTTTCTTTTTTTTTTGCTAAAAAATTCTATATATTTTTTAAATCATACACTGGAAAGAGTAAAAATGTGTTGAATGCTTTTCATGTGAATGCAAAGAGAACGTTCACAGCTGCGCGTTTCGTTTTGGGTTTGCTGCTAAACCAATTGTGTTTTTTTTTTATTTTCACCTTCCTGCCCGTCAGAGAAATTCAAAGTGGCAAACAGACTCACAACAAAATGTTTTAAAAAAAGACAACGATAGCTTATTATTAAAATCTAAATAGGATTCTGGATGCAGGATCGATCCTTTGCTATGAATCTTTTTAAACTTTTTTATTTCGGCTGTAGATTTTCAGTCGGTTTAAGATTTGTTGCTAAACAGGTCGTAAAGGGTGAATATCTGCAGCGACTCAACGTTTTGTAGTCATAAATATAAATTTATATCCAGATTATCCTGAAAAGATGCTCATTTAGGTGTTCCATCCATCCATCCATCCATCCATCCATCCATCCATCCATCCATCC
>NC_056500.1:4870573-4881722 GCF_014905685.2 Nematolebias whitei
CCATCCATCCATCCATCCATCCATCCATCCATCCATCCATCCATCCACTTGTTCCGGTGTCAGGTCTCGGTGCAGCATCTTGAGCAGGGAGGCCCAGACATCTCTCTCCACAGCCACCTCTTCCAGCTCTTCTGGGAGGACTCCAAGGAGTTCCCAGGACACGCTGGAGAGACTCCTGGATCTTCCCTGGGGTCTCCTCCCAGTCAGATATGCCCAAAACACCTCCTTAAGGTGGTGTCTGCAGGGTCCATCCTTACCAGAGTTCATGACCAGAGGTGAGGGGAGGATTTTAGACTGACCGGTAAACAGAGAGCTTTGCCTGACAGCTCAGCTCCCTCTTCACCTCAATGGACCGGCACAAAGTCTGCAATACTGCAGACACTGCACCAATCCATTTGTCAATCTCACGCTCCATTCTTCCCTCACTCGTGAACAAAAACCCCGAGATACTTGAACTCCTCCACTTGAGGCAGAACCTCACCCTCGACCTGAAGAGAACAATCAGACTGAGGACCACGACCTCAGATTTAACGCTCACGTCTCATACTTCATATAATTCACTGCATTTATCTGTACTTGTCTCTCCTCCTGCAGCTCCACTCCTCCTCCACTTTGGCTCGACAGAACTCCAAACTCCCTGAACTCCCCATATCCCCCCCAACCTTCACCCCCTCTCTCCCTCCACTCCCCCAATGCCCACAGTTCTCCCAGGGGAGCGTCGAGGGGCCCGAGGGTGCGCAACGGGGCCAACAGCACAGATTTGTCCTCGTTGTTGATTTTGGGCAACGGCGGCCTGGATCACAGCCTGTTGGACGCCGTGGAGGGTCTCGGGAGTCTGACTCTCGGGGGAGACGGGGGGCTCGCGCCGCTGCTGCCCGAGAAAAAAAGAGCAGGTGAGGGGGGAGAGCTCGGCTCACGCTCCCCACCTCTGAGCGGATTCTCCAGCCCTCACAGCGACAGCGGCTTCAGCATCCGGTTCTCCTCCTCCATGACCCCTGACCCGCTCAGAGGACTCGCTGAGGCCCATTCACCCGGAGCAGGTACCCTGACCCAGTAGGAGGGACACTCTGACGCCCCAGTCCATTTGTTCAATGACTGTTGTTGACATCATCTGAAAACTGAAGCTGCAAAACCTTTTCGTTCCTTCTGAATTTATCCAGAAGATAAAACTGTGCTTGCTGATGTTCCACATGACCAGAGGTTTTCTTTGTACCATTTTGGACTTGAAATCCACCTGAAACCTAAAAGAAATCCTTGATTTGTGTCTCTCAGATTCAGGCAGTAAGCAGGATAATGTGAAGTTTGTTCAGGACACATCTAAGTTCTGGTACAAGCCCGACATTTCCAGAGACCAAGGTAAATATTGGCTTTGGAGCAGAAAGCCTAACGGCCACTTGTGAGCAGATAATACACCCTTGTGCAAAGTTTTCCTCCTAACTTCTGCCTCTCGCTCTGCTTCCTCTCTCTGTTGACCCACCGGACAGCCATCGCAGTGCTGAAAGACAAAGAGCCGGGCTCGTTCATCGTCAGAGACAGCCACTCGTTTCGAGGGGCCTACGGATTGGCCATGAAGGTGGCCACGCCTCCTCCGACTGTGTTACATCACAGTAAAAAAGGTCCGAAACTTAAGAATCAAAGACAAACATTGCAGAGCTTTTTTTTGTGTGTTTGTTTTATACTTGAGAACGTCGCAGTAATGAAAATAGACGTCGGAGTTAAAAAGGTCATCTGCGTGAGCCGTTTCCTTCCTCCAATTATTCCTTTCAGCTGCGCACTCAATGCTTTTGTCCTGAAATGTTGTTTTTATTGACATTTCTGCAGGAGACCTGTCCAACGAACTGGTTAGACACTTCCTGATAGAGTGCACGCCGAAAGGAGTTCGCCTCAAAGGCTGTCCCAACGAGCCGTACTTTGGTGAGACTCTTGCAAAGCTACAGCGTGTTTCCTACTTTATTTTTTCCATTTTTAAATACCGTATTTTTCGCCGTATAAGTTGCACCTTTTTGTATAAATTTGCAAGTCCTGCGACTTATACACCAAAGCGACATATTTGTCTTTTTTCTCATATTTATAATCTAATTTTTGGCTGAGGTCTGACGATTTAATTCATTCTGACATGGAAAATATTGAACACTACCATTTTCAGCCACTAGAGGGCGGTCGACTAATATGACAAGCCAAGTGCCTCATTAATAGGTAAAAGTGGCTATTAATGAGACACTTGGCTTGCCGTATAAAGCCACCTTCATCTCGCTCCAGAACTCCTGGAGCAAACGTCAAATCAGCTGCATTTCACTGCGCCGCCCAGGTGAAATGCAGCTGATTTGACCATTAAAGTGCATTTATTAAGGAAAAGTTCAACTGAGACACACCTTTGCTATAATTATGAGCAAACAAATAGTTTTTAAGTGTTAATCTTGTTAAATTCTTGTTAAAGTCCTCCCATACTGCAGCCGCCATTTGGCAGCCAATCGATTTTTGGCACAACACTGGCCCACCTGTCCGGGTGGTCAGCGGTGATACATAATAGATGCGACTTATACGGCGAAGAGACATATTTATGGATTATTCCACTTTATCAGACATATTTGGACTGATGCGACTTGTACGGCAGAAACTATGCTACCTAAAAAGCTGAAGTAGTGCAATTGGTGTATTCACAAAACAAGGTTTCTTTGTAAGTTCCCTCCTCTTCCTCAGACGTGTTCGATGAAGCAGGTTTATTGTAGGGCTTTTGTTTCCTTTACTTCCCTCTGTCGGTGAGACGTGTCGAGTGCGGCGGTGTTTGTTCTGGTTCATGAGAAGTTTCTCTGCCCCGTCAGGAAGTCTCACAGCTCTGGTGTGTCAGCACTCCATCACCCCCCTGGCTCTGCCGTGTAAACTCATCCTGCCTGACAGAGGTAAACAGTCTGTGTCGCAGTTTGTCACGAAATTAGAGCCGGGAATTCAACCCTGACGTGTGACCAGCAAAACAAAGCAAAGCCATTTCTGTTCCGTTTACAGATGATAGAAAACCGAGCATATAAGGTGTTTAATGTGAAATCATCTCATGGACGTTTTGTTTCTTCAGACCCGCTGGAGGAGCTGAATGACTCTTCACCACCGTCTGCAACAAACTCTGCAGCTGAACTTCTCAGACAGGGTGCAGGTAACGGCACCTGGAGTGGATTTATAGCTAAAGCTCGCTGCGTATAAATTTAATCCATTCTCCTGCAATGTGCATGTTTACAGCGTGTAACGTGTGGTACCTGGGCTCCGTGGAGATGGAGTCTCTGACGGGACAACAGGCGGTCCAGAAGGCGACCACGGTGACGCTGTCCGCTGACCCTCCGCCGCCCTCCACCGTGGTCCACTTCAAGGTGTCGGCTCAGGGAATCACGCTCACCGACAACCAGAGGAAGTGAGTGTTAGAGCGTCGGCAGGAGGAGTAGAACTGGCCACATCCATCCATACATCCATCCATACATCCATCTATTATCTTCCACTTGTTCTGAAGTCAGATCTCGGGGCAGCAGTTTGATCAGGGAGGTCCAGACATCTCTTTCCACAACCACCTGTTCCAGCTCTTCAGGGAGGACTCCGAGGTGTTCCCAGGCCAACCGAGAAACAAAGTCTCTCCAGTGTGTCCTGGGTCTCCTCCCAGTCGGACATGCCTGAAGCACCTCTTAGGGGGGTACCCAGGGTCCATCCTGACCAGATGCCTGAACCACCTCAACTGGCTCCTGTCGATGTGGAGGAGCAGCGGTTCTACTCTTAGTCTCTCCTGAGAACTGAACTTCTCACCCTGTCTCTAAGGGAGCGTCCAGCTACCCTGCAGAGGAAACTTATTTCAACCTCCTGTATCCACAATCTCGTTCTTTCAGTCTCTACCCAGAGTTCATGACCATAGTTGAGGATAGGAACATAGACCGACCGGTAAACGGAGAGCTTTGTCTTACAGTTCAGCTCCCTCTTCACCACAACGGACCGGCAGAGTCCACAACACTGCAGACGCTGCACCAATCCATCTGTCAATCTCACGCTCCATTCTTCCCTCATTCATGAACAAAATCCTGAGATACTTGAACTCCTCCACTGAAGGCAGAACCTCACCCTCGACCTGAAGAGAACAGTCCACCCTTCTCTGACTGAGGACCATGGCCTCAGATTTGGAGGTGCTGATTCTCATCCCAGCTGCTTCACACTTGGCTGTGAACCGCTCCAGTGAGAGCTGGAGATCACGGCACGATGACGCCAACAGGACCACATCATCTGCAAAGAGCAAAGATGGAATCCTGAGGCCACTGAACCGGACTCCCTGCACCCCCTGGCTGCACCGAGAAGTTCTGTCCATAAAAGTTATGAACAGCATCGGTGACAACGGGCAGCCCTGGTGGAGTCCAACTCCCACCCTGAAAGGATCAGACTTACTGCAACGTGAACCAAACTCTCGCGCCTAAGAGCCCAATAAAGAACTGGCAAAATGAAAAATAAAAACAGGAATGTGTCTGAGTAAAAACACAGATGCTACAAATAATTCTTGTATTGACTTTTCAATGAATCGTTGAACGTGTTTTAACTGTTTTTGAGTCATAATAGCTCTTTGGACTCCGCTTCCTTTTTAAATTCGAACATCTCAGCAGGACGTCAGCGGCTCTGTTAGCGACTCACGAACAGTCACAAACAGCCT
Source organism: Nematolebias whitei (assembly GCF_014905685.2). Lineage (NCBI taxonomy): Eukaryota > Metazoa > Chordata > Actinopteri > Cyprinodontiformes > Rivulidae > Nematolebias > Nematolebias whitei. The sequence goes on from NC_056500.1 coordinate 4,875,243, forward strand.
GAAGAGGGGCTTGTCTTCGCAGACTTATCACAGAATCATTTTATTTTAATAATTAGTGCCAGAAACCAAAATTAGCAGAACATTTTTTTATTATTGTTGCTGCTAATAAACATAACTTGTTTGTTTGACGGAAGCTTCTAAGTTGCAGAATTGGGCACAAGTGCTTAAAAATGAGTAAAAAGTCAGAATAAATTACGTTTGAAATATTATAAACGAGGTAAAAGTGGGAAATATCAGAAAAATAAGACGAGCTAGACCATAATTTCCCATAATGACCATGGTTTGATTAAAAATCGCTTTAAAAAAAAGGAGATTATAACACAAGATTTGGCGATTGCTTGTTTGTTTCTGCAGGTTGTTCTTCAGGAGGCACTACGCCGTCAACACCGTCATATTTTGTTCTTTGGACTCGCAGGGAAGGAAGTGAGTAAAAAATACTAACAATAAAACTTTCCACTAACAATTTGGAACGGTTGTTGACCGCTGCAAGGACTTCTGGGGCATATTTAAAGTCTGTAAAACAAAATTAATGTCCAATTTAACCATGTTGCTTGTAAGTAAATGATAAATTTATGCCTCCAGCCGGAGCTTTCAGGAGGCCAACCACAATCTACAGAACCTCCGCTGGAAGCTTGTCAGCTTATCTAACGAGGCAGGCACAATGTCACAGAGGAAAATAATAATGATGATGTCAAATATATGTTACAGCAAAGGTTGCCAGGTTTCCTAACAAACTTTCTCCAAATGAAATCCATCAGTAAATCTTCGTTAAATTCACGCCACCAAATCAAAGCTACTGAGTTCCTGCAGCAGAAAGATTTGACTTTTCTGTGTTTGAACATTTAATCCAGAATTATCTGGTCTGATTACCGTACTTTCCGCCATACAAGTCGCATCAGTCCAAATATGTCTAATAATTTGGAGAAAAACATACATTTGTCTCCTCGCCGTATAAGTTACATCTGTTATGAGTCACCGCTGACAACCTGGAAATGTGTGCCAAAATTGTAAATGGCGGCTGCAGGAGCGTGCACGAGAGGACTTTAACAAGAATTTAACAAGATTAACACTTAAAAACAATTTGTTTGCTCAAAATTATAGCAAAGATGTGTTTCAGTTGAACTTTTCCTTAATAAATGCACTTTGACGGTCAAATCAGCTGCATTTCAAAAATCGATCTGCAGCTGCGGGAGCGTGCAGAGGGAGGGCTCGCTGTGCATTTCTTCGAAATTTAACCAGATAACCACCTAAAAACAATTATTTGTTTGCTCAGCTTTATAGTAAAGGTGTGTCTCAGTTGAACTTTTACTTAATAAAAGGACTTTAATGGTCAAATCAGCTGCATTTCACCTGGGCGGTGCAGCAAAATGCAGCTGATTTGACGTTTGCTCCACGAGTTCTGGAGCGAAAAGAAGGTGGCTTGTATGGCAAGCCAAGTGTCTCATTAATAGCCACTTTTACCTATTAATGAGGCACTAGGCTTGCCATATTGGTCAACCGCCCTCTAGTGGATGAAAATGGTAGTGTTCAACATTTTCCATAACAGAATGAATGAAATCGTCAGATCTCAGATAAAAATTGGTTATAAATCTGGGAAAAAAACGTATATTAGTCGCTTTGGTGTATAAATCGTAGGGCGTGCAAATTTATGCAAATAGGTGCGACTTATACGGCGAAGAATATGATAGTTGAAATCGATTAATAAAAATAAGCTGTTCTGGTTTGAACTCCCGCCACTTTCCAACATTTTTCTTTGCCTCAGTTGAATCTTAGTGATTTCATCGCTCAAACTGGACAAAAGCTTGAAAATAAATGTTGAAATTTATGTTGAAATAACTAAAAGGTCAGAACAGCAAACAATATATAGATCATTAATTCATTTATTTAAATCCTATTAAAACTGTTAACACGTTTCATTTTGTCCCAAACAGGTGGACGAGGGGCAGCGGCTCCACTGCAAAGTAAGTCCATCTCAGAGACTTTGTTTCTGAGAAATGTTTGTTTTTATGAATCTAAATTATCCAGAAATTATGTTTTGCATGGCACATCACACAGTTAAAGATGTATTAGTTTATACATTTTAAAAAAAAATTTTAAACATCAACTTTGGACAGTATTGTATGGCATTATGATTTTTTTTATAAACTTTAAAAGAAAATAGTTTTGCCCAGTTTCATTGAATTACAAGTGGAGATGAATGCGTAAACACATTTAGCTCATTGTTGTGTCTATAAACCATAAAACGTTGTGTCAGAGGCTTAAGGTTATTACAGTAACGGAGTCGGAGAACGGTCCGAGCTTAGCTGCACGTTGCACATGCACAGAAACAGTTCAGATGGTACAGTCCATTTTAGGAGCGTTTTAAATCATTAGACACGATAGGTATCTGTTTACATATCAAATAATGTATTATAAAATGCAGAATTGGAGAAAATATAGCATTCATATATTTCTAATACCTTTAGCTAGACTTGGAAAGTCCAAATCAAATTGAATGAACCTCTGATTCATACTTAGAATCCTTGTTATGATATTTGAAAGAAAAACATGGAAAAAGCTCAAGTTTTGCATCACGATTATCACGTTTTAAAAAGTTAATCTTAATCAGATCGAAATAAACAGTTCTGTGTGTTTGTCTTCCAGGATATTTGGGTTTGTAGCCAAGAAATCTCAGAGTGACACTGAAAACGTGTGCCACCTGTTTGCTGAGCACGACCCGGAGCAGCCGGCCAGCGCCATCGTCAACTTTGTCTCGAAGGTCATGATCGGCTCGCACAAAAAATGAAAGGACAAGGAGGACACAAACATCCCTTCAATATGAAAACATAAAAAGGAAAGACTTGAAATCCTGACTTGTTGCAGAATGAACTCTGCGTGCCCTGCAGGATGTGGCCACCAGATGGCGCCAAGCTCTAATTTATACAGATTACCGGCAGGAAACGACCTCCAGGTTTGTTCCTGGGGCTTCTGGTCAAAACCATCATTACCACCAACTTTATTCACAAAAGTTACAGAACAAAAGTACATTTTAATCACTGTTGGACTTTTTTTCCACAATATGTTAAAACATTTCTAAATGCTCTCCATCCCGGTCATCTACTGGAGGGCATTAATTATTTCTTAAATTGTAGCTTTTTTTTAAATTATAAATAATGCACAGATTGAGTTTCAGTACCAATAAACATATGATAATTATTTTTATGAAAGCAAAAGCAACAAAAATGTTGAATATAAATAAATAAAAAGTTTTTTTGTACTAATATTTGATTTATTGTGCATTTTCATATTTATACCATGTTAAAGATGTATAAAAATTGTGTTTTCTAAATATGCCTGTCATATATTTTGTACATTAGAATAACAGGAAATTATATTGCATATTTTATTGAAAGGGCCATTATTTTATCTACCTACATGCATTTGTTGTACTAATATGGTTGTTAATACTGTGTTGTTAACCTGAATACATGTTTATGTACAGCTCGAGTCTCATGTCTGTTTTTTCCCCACAAATTTGTAAATAAAGTTCAGCACAGTGTCTCTGATTATAAGGCCTCATTTAAAGTGTTGGTTTTATGCAAAAATAAAAGAACATTATTAATTTCGTAAAGACTTAGGTATCTTTTCTGTAAACAAAGGCACATGTTGAAGGGCAATCCCCTTTCATGCCAGTTTTATATTAAGCTCATCTCAGAGTAAGTGCTGTGAAGGATTCTCAGCGACTACCACATACAATTTTAGCACATTTGTCAAACTGACCGAGCCGTTTTGATTATTGTGTTTTGATTTGGATATGATACGGTGCTAATACCTTATTTTATTAACCACATGTTTGTTAAATGTGGCCTCAGATCATCCAAGGTCAACAAATGCATAAAAATTCATAAATAAATAAAAAAGGTCCATTTCCATATATTTGTGTTGCAGTTTACAGTTTTTGCCAGTAGATGGCAGAAATGAGTAATTGAATTGGGTTTTCTGAGCCGAAACTTTAGGAGGTTTCTGGGAAAATTCATGTTTCCTGTCTGTTCAAAGCAGGGATCTTTAAGAATCATGTGAGGAAACTTGTCACACTGTGTGTATCTAAATGAGATAAAGAGAGTAATGGGGGGGGGGGGGGGGGGCTAAAGCCTCATGCATCTCCAGGTGCCTCTCAGACAGACTGACTGCCATCAGATGCTCTGAAGGAAGCTCGTTCTGTGTCTCTGCAGGGAAGCAGAGAGGCTGGAAGTGGGACAGAGATGTGGGGACACACTCGCCGTCCTGCCTAGGCAGGCCTGGGTGGGGGGGGGGGCAACATGGAGGGTGAGGGGTGCAGTGATGGTGTGTGTGTGTGTCTGTGCAAGCCTGAGAGGTGGGGGTGGCTTTCGGTGGTGGATGACCTCACCATTACGGGAAACTTTCCCACAGCCTGCACACAAAGAAGGCCGTCAAAAGGTAAAAAGGACGAGAAAGAATAGAAATTTAACGCAGTGCGTAAAAGACGGGAGGCAAAGTACGGAAGAGCGGTTGGTGGATGAGAAAATGCTTGTTTCGGAGGGGGAGTCGTGTTGCCTTTTCAGGCCTGCACAGATTCTCGGGGTTGATCGAGCCTCCGCTCCCAGTCTGCTGAGTCACCTGCCACCATTTTCTCCCCCTGCTGGCTCTGCCTTTGCAATTCCTGTCAGGCTGCACACCAGCACCTGGCGGCAAGGTGCTTCTCACTGCCGCCACCGGACAACATCACATTCCTGGCATTGCTCGCTGCGAAACCCAAAAGATCGGCTTCCATTAGGGAAGGCCTCCCTCACAGAGTCCCTCTCCGACCCATGGCCTCCTCTGACTTTATTTGAGTTAGCTATTTGAAGCCTGTGCTAAGTGCGCTGCTGGCTACATGGGGGGGAACATACACACACTCCGTCTCACACACTAAAAACCACAATGAGCCACAAGTAATCCCACTCCTATTTTAAATTGGGACAGTGCCTGCAGGCCTGACTCCAAAAAGTACAGATTTTCGTTTTATTTTTCCGTGTTGCACTGAATCGGAGAAGCTTATCAGACTAAAAATAAAGCAACACGACTAAATATTTATTATATGGAGGAAGTCAAGTCAGCAGCTACCCAGATCAGGGCCAAAAGAGTGAATTTCAACCATCTAAAACAACTCAAACATCAAATTTATCATTTCAAGGGAACAATATATTTACAACTATTACACAAGTAAAACTTCCTTGACCAAAAAGATCTATCTTCCTCTGTAACGTGTTCACTGAATGCATCCTGAATGGTTAAGTGTCGCTGTTCTGAGAATCGAGTAATTGCAAAACTAAAGATGGCATCCTTTTTTTCTGGAGTTACAAGGGCATTCGTAAAATCCAGTTAGACCGAGAAGAATGGTCTGTAGTGGGGTTTAGCAACAGTTAGCGTAGCATAAGGATCAGATTTGGTTGGAAAACTTGGAAACAGCTGAAGTTTTTCTTTTGGCTGCTGTCTTCTGCAGCGGTCGGCACAATTAGCACAATTTGAAAGATTTGGCAACTGTTTTATGCTGTAGACCCTTCACATCACAACCTGAGCTCAGCTCCGCAGCTTCAGGGCTACGAGACGTCGGCACTGACCCCTCGAGCTACTGCAGCCCCAAACAACAGCTCAAGTTACTACGGCTAAAAATATATATATATATATTCAGTCCATCCATCCATTATCTTCCGCTTGTTCTGCAGTCGGGTCGTGGGCAGCAGCTTGAGCACTTCAGTGTTTGCTAAACAAGCTTTGAGTCGGAGTTATTCTGATGAAAAGTTCATTCTTAGAATAGGTCATGCTAACCGTTAGCTTGAGTCTGCCATGAGAAATTCTCCTTGTGCAGTTTACAAAATCTCATTCTGGTCTGCGATACAAATATTATTTAGAAACAAGGAAACACGACAGGCTCTACTTCCTGAGGAGGCTTTTTAAATTTTTTATTTTCATTACTTTATTTTACCAGGAAGAAATCCATTGAGATCATCAATCTCTTTTACAAGGATGTCCTTGACAATATGCAAATACAGCCACACAGTCTTAAAAATGGTACAATATATTGAGTTCTTCAGTATCTGCAGGAAACTGCTGCTGATGTTCTACCAGTCTGTGGTAGCCAGTGTCCTCTTCTGTGCTGTGGTGTGTTGGGGGGGCAGCATTAAGAGGAGAGCTGCAGGACGACTTGACAGGCTGGTGAGGAAAGCTGGTTCTGTGGGAACCAGTCCCTTACATCGGTTACAGAGAAAAGGGCCCTCAGTAAGCTGCTGTCCATCATGGACGATGCTGATCATCCTCTGCATGGCGCCATCATGAAGCAGAGGAGCTCCTTCAGTCCCAGCCCTGCTCCACGGACAGATTCAGGAAGTCCTTTGTCCCGCAGCCATCAGACTGTTCAACTCCTCCCCGTACTTACTTACTTACTTACTTACTTTCTATCTATCTATCTATCTATCTATCTATCTATCTATCTATCTATCT
>NC_056500.1:4881732-4883156 GCF_014905685.2 Nematolebias whitei
TCTATCTATCTATCTATCTATCTATCTATCTATCTATCTATCTATCTTCATAGGACTTCAGCACGCAGTCCTTCACGTGCTGAAGGACTGCGCTGGCGAATTAGCAGAGGTGTACTCTGACATCTACAACACCTCACTGAGCCAGGCTGTGGTCCCCACGTGCTTCAAAACCACCACCATAATCCCTGTCCCCAAGAAAACGTCTCCCTCCTGCTTCAACGACTACCGCCCGGTTGCACTCACTTCCATCCTCATGAAGTGCTTCGAGCGACTAGTCATGCAACACATTAGGTCCTCCCTCCCCCCCTCCCTGGACCCCTACCAGTTTGCATATCGGTCAAACCGCTCGACTGATGATGCCGTCGCCACTGCTCTTCATTCAGCCCTCACACATCTGGACAAGAAAGACTTCTATGTCAGAATGCTCTTCATCGACTTCAGTTCTGCATTCAACACAATCATTCCACAACAACTCATCTGGAAACTGGACAGTCTGGGTCTGAACACATCACTGTGCAACTGGCTGCTTGACTTCCTTACCGGAAGACCACAGGCAGTACGGGTTGGCAGCAACACATCCAGCATCATCACTCTGAACACGGGGGCCCCACAAGGATGTGTGCTGAGCCCCCTTCTGTTCACTCTACTAACCTACGACTGCTCTCCATCACACCCCTCCAACCTCTTCATCAAGTTTGCGGACGACACGACTGTGGTAGGCCTCATCAGCAACAACGACGAGTCACTCTACAGGAGCGAGGTGAGCCGGCTGGTCTCCTGGTGCAAACGCAACAATCTCTTGCTGAACACAGAGAAGACCAAGGAGATTGTTGTGGACTTCAGGAGAACTCAGACAAAACATGCTCCACTATCCATCAACGGTGTTGTTGTGGAAAGGGTGAGCAGCACCAAGTTTCTGGGTGTGCACATCTCTGAGGACCTCTCCTGGACCATCAACACAGCAGCAGTGGCCAAAAAGGCTCACCAACGGCTCTACTTCCTCCGCAAGCTGAGAAGAGCGAGAGCCCCCACCCCCATTATGACAACCTTCTACAGGGGGGCCATCGAGAGCATCCTGATGAGCTGCTCCACTGTGTGGTACGGGGCCTGCACAGCATCCTGCCGCAAATCCCTCCAGCGGATCGTGAGGACAGCTGAGAAGATCATTGGCACCTCTCTCCCCTGCCTTCAGGACCTCCACAGCTCTCGCCTCAGAAGGAAAGCCCTCTGCTGGGTGGGAGATCTTGACCACCCGCTACACTGCTTCTTCAACCTGCTGCCATTAGGGCGGAGACTGCGTAGCCTCAGTTCTAGGACCAGCAGACTGTGGAACAGCTCCGTCCATCAGGCCGTGAGGATGCTGAACTCTCTGCCTGCCCCCCCTCAGCCCCCTCTCCCACTTCTGCCACCCTGCACACACTAAC
>NC_056500.1:4883256-4901514 GCF_014905685.2 Nematolebias whitei
ATCTGCTCTGGGACATTTATTTATTTTTATGAATAGTTCATGAATCGGTCACTTTAACAGCCTACAAGCTCACTCTACTGTTTATTGCATTATATTTTGCACTACTGTTATGATCAACTCGTCCTGTTTATTCTGGTAATTCTGGTATTGTCATTTCCACTTAATCACCTCATCAGTACATAACTGTGACTCTATATAGAACCGGTATGCACACCTTCACTTTACTAAGTTTCTCAGGTTCATACTTTATATTGCACTATTGTTTACTCTGGCCTTGCACATCCATTATCTACCTCTCATCACGTTATTGTCTTCAGTCAGCGTCCCTTTGTCTCCTGTTAGTCACTATTGAGCACGTTGCATCAGAGGTCCTGCTGCTGTTCACTTTCACTTTTATATTTTTTATATAACTAGTTGTGTTAGTTTATTTTTGCTAATGTTGTTGTTTGCTGCAACTTGAGTAGGAGTGTAACGCAATTTCAATTTCTATGTATGTCCTGTACATATGCAGAATTGACAATAAAATCAATCAATCTATCTATCTATCTATCTATCTATCTATCTATCTATCTATCTATCTATCTATCTATCTATCTATCTATCTATCTATCTATCTATCTATCTATCTAATTGTCTAATATAAAAGTGATTTTATGTAAAAATGCAGTGATTAAAAACAAATCACTTTAAACTTTATTGATTTTGTTATGTTTCCAATGTGGGCGGCACGGTGACGCAGTTGGCGGAGCTGCCGCCTCTCAGTGAGAAGGTTGCCGGATCAAATCCGAGTAGGGTTTGTTGTTTTTTCTGGGTGGACTTTGCATGTTCTCTTCGTGCTGCGTGTTTTTTTTCCCAGATACTCCGGTTTCCCCCCACAGGCCAAAAACATGCATGTTAGACTGATTGGTGACTCTAAATTGTCCCTAGGTGAGAGTGAGAGAGTGAATGGTTGTTTGTCTCTGTGTGTCCCTGTGATGGACTGGAGACCTGTCCAGGTGTCCCCTGCCTCTCGCACAATGACTGCTGGATATGGGCACCAGTGACCCACGCGACTCGGAAAAGAAGAATGGATGGATGCTTTAGATGTTTCTCTGCTCCAACATACCTGATTTGGATCAATGGGGGATTGACAGGTTTCTACAGAACATGAAGAGTTAATTCAACTATTGAATCAGGTGTGTTGGAGCAGGGAAACATGTTGTGGCCCTCCAGGACCAGGATTGTCATCAATTATTGTCTCATTCTACAAACTGAGAACATGTTCTGTTTACTGCAGGTAAGGTACTGACTACTCATCAGTACTCCACCCACACCCAACCATCACCTAAAAGAGGGCAATCTACAATTTTTAGTGGTTCCTCACCATCAGACAAATGAGAAACAAAAGTAGACTTCTTTATGTGTCGTAAAGTTGATTTCCAACTACATGTAAAATAACATTTTGTGACAGTTTTTACACTTGTTTGGGACTGACAGTTGAACTGAGGTCAAATCAAAGCCAGAATAAGCAAAAACTACACGAGCTGTGTGATATTAAATCATTTTCTGAGCTAATGATGGGGAACGTGTGAAACAAAACATCTGCAAAGTGAATCATGTGATTAAATTTCAAATAAATGGATTTTTACATCACTGACCTTGAATTAGCCAAAAAGAAAATTATTCCGCCAGTCACACCTTAAGAACCTCGCCAGTATGTTCCCTGATCAGACTTATGTGTGTGCTTGTATGGGCAGGACCGCTGCATTACCCAACTTCACTTGGATTTATGTGTTGAACAAAAGCTCTCAAGAGAAAGATGGCTCCAGCGCACAGAGCTATCAAACACCCAAATTTAGTGTGTGGGCATGGCACGCGTTCACTGACAGGCCTGATGAAACACACACGGATTCATGGTTGTACACCAACACACACACACACATCAGTCAAAATTTCTGGCGTACGTGAGCTCAGACACATGCTTGAGAGAAAACAGCCTTTATGCGTCGCCCGAGATACGACTGACTGTCTACACACACACACGCACACACAAAGGATCTGGGTACTTGGGTATCAACGTCAGTCTTAATGAACCTGTCTCCAGGGGGCGGGGATGGGGGTAATATCCCAAACAAAGAGCCCCCACTGGGCCACAGAGCCAACCAAAGGCCAACAGATTAACTTGCATTACATCAGCATCCCCACAATACACCTAATGAGGGGGGATTATGTGCATTTGAGGGTGTGTGTGTGTGTGTGTGTGTGTGTATGCGACAGCTCTCTTGACTTTGCATGACTAATGAAATGCAAAGATTCACTTTTGCTGATTCATGTCAGCTGACGAAATCCTGCCGACACTTTTCCTTATGTTTATTTAGAATACCTTAATCTGCACTCATGTTTATTTTATATTGTTGGGTTAAATTATTGTTGAGGCATTGTCTGCCTGCATCTTAATAACTTTTCCTGTTGGGAGACCTGGTTGTTTTCACACCTGATAGTCCGGTAGACTGATCAGAAGACTGAGGTCATTGTGTTTAACCCAAGCTCTACCACTCATCACTGTTGTCAAAAGGCTTTGTTTAGATGGTCCACATGACATTATGATCTGTGGTGACAAGGAATTCCTCACTCTGGAACCACGTTGTCAAAGAAACATTAAAGGTATCCTAAAAATACCATTTGCAGACGGACACAAAGTTGAAACAATGAAGCCAACCTTTGTGATTTCATTAAACTCCACTCCCTGTGTGGACAGGGCCTGGACAGCACAACTGGAGAAATGTGGAACACTGACCGAGTTGGGGATGAGTCTTTGCCTCAATTGGAGGAGTTCAAAAAGGCCTGGATCGACAGATCAGGGCCTCATGTGCTGTCATGGGAGTCCATCACAATGAACCTGCCCATCTACAATCCAACCCTGACCTGAGGTCGTGAACAAATTAAATTTGTTCACAACCTCAGGTTCTGAAAAAAACAGGATGCAGGATGTGTGACAGACTCAAAACCTGTCCAAGGTGTACCCTGTGTCTGACCCCCGCGACCCAAAAAAGGAAGACACGGGTAAAGATAATGGATGGATGGAAGGATCTGTTGGGTGTCCATTAGAGGTGAGGAGCGCCATCATCTGTGGTAGATTGTTGTTTTCCATTCATTATTATTGTGAACATATTTAGCAGACTGATACAAATCACAGACAATAACTGAATCGGAGACACGTGAAACTGCAGTTTGTGTTTTGTCTCAGACATAAAGCGGTTGTTGTGTCTTTGTTACAGTTTCCTGCTTCCATCCACAGTTTTGTGTTAGGGCTAACACCTCTGGTTCACGTTTCATTCGTCTTTTTCCATCTTCAGTTTCAGTTTCAGCGTTTTCTCTTTTATTTCCTGCCTGTGTAAAACACGTTACAGAATGTGGGACAGAATGTGCCATTTCTTCCATTCACTCAACCTTTATTCATACAGGTTAGTCTCACTGAGTCACCAGGACTCATTTACAAGAGAGACCTGATTCAGACCGGCAACGTATAAAATACAGAGAATAATAAACAACAATAAAATGCTATTAAAATAAAAATAGTGTTATAAAACAATAAAATCAAGGTGCCATATAAAACAAGGTAAAATACCAAAAACAGGAACAGATTTGCTTTGATTTTTCTATTGACATTATCAAATGTTTGAAAACCCTTAAAGAAATCAAGGTGGACAACTTCATTTTCTGTTGCAAGGTGTTCCAGGTGCAGGAGCAGAGTAGGAAAAGGCCTTTCTGCCAAGTTCAGTCTGCACTGAGGGGACGCTGCAGGTAATGATGGCCTGAGAGCGCACGCTGTAACTGCACTGACAACATGACAAGTGGGAAGAGATAAGAAGGACCAAGGAGGGATAGATGAAGAGGAACCAGTGTGAGAGCCCCTGTGTAGATAATGATGACCAACTGAACAAGGAGTGCAGGGTGCAGTGAAAGGGTACGGTACTCACAACCAGTTATGAATCTTAGCGTGCCATGATGGCATCCAACATCTGCAAGCAGCTGGCAGGGGCATTCATATAAATCATGTCACCATAGTCATGGTCGGTGGGAAGGTAGTGGTTACAAAGTGTTTTCTGGCATTCAGAGTTAAGCAAGATCTACTTCTGAAAAAGAAACCCAGTTTTAATTTCAGTTTCTTTATCAAATTTTCGATATGTGGTTTAAAAGAGAGATGTGCATCGACCAAAATTCCCAAGTATTTGCAAGAATCTACAAACTCAATAGCAACACCATGCATGGATGAGATGGGAGGAAGAGTTGCTGGCACCAACTTCCTGTTTGAAAACAACATCCCTTTGGTTTTGTCAGCATTTAGCACCAGCTTGAGGTGGAACAAACTTGTCTGACTGAATGATGTCAAATTCAGACTGTAGAAGCTGGACAGCCTTAGCAGCTGTGTTAGCTTGGCAATAAACAACAGTGTCGTCGGCGTAGAGATGCAAGGAGGCGTCAGGACAGGAGGGTCTGTCTGAGGGTCTTGTGCAGATGGACATAGGTTTCTTTGTCCTCTTCATTCCTTTTGAGTTTGATTCTACCCAGACTTTCATTCAGTGCTTTTAAATAAGGAGTTATTCATGCACGTCCCGTTTTTTTTTCGTAAAAGAAAAACTCAACTATAAAGTGACATGAGGGCTCAAACTCCAATCAGCAATTAGAAATGATCTAAAGAGAAATTACATGCGTTGTGAAAATACAGAGGGTTGAGTCGACAAAGCTAGGAGAAACAGTTAGCTACAAGCTAAAAGCAGAAACATGCTAGCCCTAATTAGCAAAATGTCAGCTAAAAGCATCAAAATGAAGTGTGAAAAAAGTGCAAAATGCTAGCTAAAATAAAAAAAGAATAGCAAATGGCTAGCTAACAACAACTAAAGGCTCTAAAGAAGATAAAAGTTGAGAAGATAAAATAAATTAAAGTAGAATTCTAGGTCAAAGCTAAAAGTAACAGGGTTAGCAAAATGCTAACAAAAAGCTAAAAGTTATAGAATGATAGCTAAAAATTAAAACGCACGCATGCACACACACAAAATAAAGCTAAATTAAAGAGGTGAAGAAACCTTATTGAGCTTCTATGGGGAAAATATTGCATTTAAAAATAATGTTATATATTTAGAAAAGTTTAAAAGTTAAACATTAATCTTCTAAATAAACTTAACCTTTTGATACACGAATGGTTAAAACAGCACAATGCAGAGTTAGATTATAAAAAAAAACAGAAGATGAAAGAACCAAGAAAACAATCATACGGAAGCTGACTAGAAGAAATAATACATTTAAATGGGGGGAAGAGTGTGAGAAGGTGGGGGGTCATCAGGACGGCTGCACAAAGGGGCAACATTGCGGAGACTCGGATGTCCTCTGGTGTCCCTGCTGTCCCGCATCTTTCCCGTCACAAACCGAGCCCTGGGTCATTTGGGGTGACGGCCATGACAAAGGGACGGAGGGGGTCCAGAGCCACCGTCTGCTCATTACACAACCACAGGCCCTCATGCAGTTCATGAACAATGCCCCCCTCCTCAGTCAAACTCGGAAATTATGACCCAACAACAGCTCCTGATAATCGCTTCAGAGTTTTGACTGAAACTAATCGTCGACGTTGCAACCATCGCAGAAACTGAACTTTGTGACTTGAACAAAAAGTGCAGGTATGTTCTCTGACGACGTCACCCTGACAGAAACGATCCAGATGATTCCTGAGAACGTCGGGCGTGTTTGGCTCCTCCTGCCTCTGATATGATCTGCCAGAATCTGAAGGGGAGCTTCTAGAACTGGAAGGAGTCTTTAAAATTAGAGGCGACCCTTTTCAGCTTCTGAGACGTACGACCTCTGCAGAGGTCGTACAGATGCAGAGCTAGAAGCTGATGCTTCTCTTCTGATGTAACTCTGGAAGAAGGCCCAATGATCCTGAATGATTTACAGTATCGTTCGGACTATAAGGCGCACTTAAAATCCTTTAATGTTCTCAAAAATCAGTGCACCCTATGTATGAATTCTGGTTGTGCTTACTGACCTCGAATCAATTTTATGTGGTTATTGTGAATGAGTTGAATAAAGTTTGACTTATCTGACTGTTTTGTTTTGCTTAATGCGCCTTATATTTGTATTTCCTTATTTCATAAAGGGACAATGCATATTAATCAACATGAATACATCACATAAATATGCCAGATTTAGCCAAAGAGGTAACTTTTCATCTGTAGTCCCCTAGCAGGTTGATGTAAGAGATTTAAAAAATTACAATTAACATATGCACATGGCAACTTGCATGAAGTTATGGCAATTTTAAATATAGCTAAAAGTTGTGTAATTCACAGTAAAAATTCATATAAAGAAATAAAAACAAGTCACAACCATAAAAGGGGAAAGGCCTTATAGTCCGAAAAATACGGTAATTCCTTTAAGCCATCTGAAGCAACAGCATGTCGGTCACAGAGACACAACAAGCTTTTAAAGAGGCGGCGTGAACTCGTTCTGCAGCATTAATTCATCTGAAAATGTATCTGCTGTTAAAAATGTATATATATATCATATATATATATATTTTTTAAGTTTTACATTTGATGAAAGCAGGAAAATAAAAGCAGAAAAAAAACCCAGCTGAAATGTGAAGAAAAAGCTGAATAAAGCAGAAATATAGCAGGAATTAGCAGAATAAGCTGAAATAGGCAGAGGCTGAATAGATTATTAAAAAAAAAAAAATCTGACATTAACAAAAAATAAATTAAAATGAGCATAAAAAGTTTAAATTAGCAGAAAGAGGCTAAAAGTAGCATAAAAAGTTGACATTATTAGAAAGAAACACAAAAGGCTGAAAGTAGCACGGACTGCTCGTACTGGCTCTCTCTGAACTCGGCCTCCTCCACTCTGGAGCTCTGACACCTCCAGAGACTTCACCCAGCATCCATCCAACCTCTGTCCGACCGGCGACCTCACCTGCTTCCCAGGCTCTCATCGAGGTGGCAGCTTCTGTTTCTCCTCCCCCGTTTTTCCTTCTTCCTGCTCTGCTCTCTGTGTGTCGGAAGCACCATGGGTCTCATCTCCCGAACATACATTAAGAAGATTATGGATTTGGTATCGTGGGCGTTCAACTCTATTGATAAGATTTTTTCATCAAAACGACAAGGTCCTGGGGAGTGTCCACCTGAGACTCACGCTGTGGGGTACGTCATGGACCCGTGGGGAGTGTGGCAGATGATGTGCATTACAGTACTGTCTCAGGAGGATGTTGAAGACGTTTACATATTTGGACTTATGATAGCAGGGACTCTGCTTTTTGGAATCGGCGGGGCTCTGTTTTATCGACTTTTGAAGAAGACAGCGGGAGCAGTTTTGGCCATGGAAAAGCTCCCGAGTCAGTGTGAAGGTCTGGTCCTCGCTGTGGGAACTTTGAATCGTCTGGTTTACGAGCTTAACCGTAAGGTGGAGGCGATTGAGAATCGCAGACTACCTGCGGCTTCTGGGACTCGTCAGCGTGGTGGGTTCGACCTTGAAGGAGACTCATAGCATGGATCAGTGAGATGGATCCCACAATTAGGCATTTTCGGAACCAGAACGCCCAGATGGACTCAAGGCTGAAGAAAAAAAAATCTGTCTGCCTCAAGAAAAATCAAGCTTATCTGAATCAGACTCCCAAAGGCCTCGGAGACAGGCTGACTATCAAATTTCTCCTAGGACATGAGTATCCAAGGACAAAAGCTTCATCTATCGCAACCCCCCCCCCCCCCCCCCCGGGGAACTTTCTGTGCAAGCTTATCAGAACTGCTGGCTGAAAACAACATCCTCAGAAACTGTGGCTGATCTGAAAAAAAGCTCATGGACAAATCTCAACACCTCGATGTCAAATCCAAATGTATTCATGTTTTAATTGTGCTGCTGGTAGAGTTTTTGATTTCTCAAATCATGTCCTGATAGACAAGATGTGAAAGATCTTTTTTGTAATACCACTATCTACCCTCATGTTTCTCCCCCTTTTCATATCTAAGATTATTATCTGATAAGGATAAAATGGCCGCGCTCTCCTGTAGTTGCAGCTTCGTGCTCTCCGCCCGTCTTTCGGACGACTGTACGTACATATTCACGTTGTACCTCGGTGCAATAACAAATAAAGTTGATTCTGATTCTGATTCTGAAAAAGTGCATGAAAATGCTAAAATTTGGAGAAAAATAACAAAAGAGAAGAAGCTGAAAATGCAAATATAAAACAACTGATAAAACAAATTAAAAAACATAAGCAGAATTCAGCAGAAAGAAGCTGAAATGACCAGAAAAAGATGAAATTATCAAAAAGAGGTTTAAAAAAGATAAAAGCTCAAATTTGCAGAAAAATGATTAAAGGAGCAGAAAGTAGCTGAAAATAGCCGAATCAGAACAATAGCTGAAACAAGCTAAAACGGTTGCAAACAGCACGTGAGGTTTGAAGGATGTGGAGAGCTCCACTCATTTTCCACAGATAAACATGTCCGAAAACGCTAAATCGTTCCCAAAGTAAAAGCAAATACCAAAAACACAAATACCAAAAGTTAAAGCAGGAATGAGCCGAACCTTTTGATCTATGATTCGCTGAAAAAGCACAAAAACTGCAAAACAAGTAGAGTTCAAATTTAGGAGGACGGAGGGTGAAGGGCGTGAACCAACCAGTTAAAGTCACTAAAATGACTTGAACTCAGCCAATTTTTATCCACTGGACAGAAAATAATCATTGGCAGTTGAACACAATTTAGGATGGTCACCAAGTGACTAACATTTACACAAAATGGCTGACTCAGCCAATTTTACATCTAAATTTGATTAATATGAGCGCACATTTAGTGTGGTAGTAGCTGAGAGTCTTTCTGACCAAAACAGCTACAACTTTGTTCCCAAAAGATTATCTTAGTCTAAAAGTTTGGCACAAAAGGTGGTGGGCGAAATGCATTCCTTCAAGGAAATCCTTGTTTTGTCTGATGAAAACTATTTCATCGGTGCACAGAGTCTGAGCTCCAGCTGTGCCAGCTGTCCTCCCGACTCTCTCATTACATGATGTCATGCTTCTCGGGGGTGTGTTTGGGGGTGTGTTTGGGGGTGTGTGTGGGGGTGTGTGTGGGGTGTGTCTGGGGTGCAGGATAACAGTTAAGGCTGAACCTTCGACCTCCTGGTCATGACCTCTAAGCATTGAGTCACCAGCCCGGAGGAGGCCTTAAATGGCAAACAGCCGGCTGTTTGCATTAGCACGGGCTAATGACCCGGAGTCCTGACCCAGAGGCCAGAGGGTCGAGGGAACACCCTGAGCCAACACCTTCTTTTCTGAGCGCTCACATGTCTGCACACAAAGCCCAATCAACTGCAAAAATTGCAGAAGAATGACAGCGGAACAACAGGTAACCTGATTCATGCGCTCATTCAACGGCAAGCGGAGGAATGCATGTGCACACAATCCCATCCAGGTACGGTTACCTCTAACATAAACATCAGCAAAAAAAAAAAAAACATCACACCCTCCTGGGGACCCGGTCCTGTATCCTGAGCCCTGCCACTGATAAGTGTCATGTGTGACCGAGACACTGGGACGGGTTCAGGCTAATTCAGCACCTGGGAACCCCTCGGCTCGCTTCCTGCACCACCGTCTAACTGCCTCTTTGGGAACAAACCCACCCTTGTGCAGCTCCCAACAATGTCAGTGACACTCTACACTGCCCCATTGCCACTAATTGTTAGCTCACAATGCTTCCTGGTATTGTGTTCGACAATGCCCACTCTGAATAGAGAGTCTAACCTACTTGTATTGTCACTAATTGGTTTCTTGAGAGGAGTAGAAAATGGGGGGAGAAAGGGACAGAGGAGATGTTGGTAATGGACTGCAGTTTCATTGGAGTCGCCACTAAATGGAGTTCACAAAGGGCTTTGTGGGGTCGAGGGCCGAGGGTCGGAGGTGAAAAAGAAGAGGCGCACCTGCACTCTGCTCGGGCCGACAATGAGCTTATTCAGCTGGTCCGCTCAGCAGGGCGATGAGGGACGAAGGCGGCGGCTGTCCCACCGTGACGGGCTGGCGGGCCACAGTTAAACAGTCAGGAGAAATTAAAGGCGGGGGGGAGTGAAAAACAGCGAGCTGCTACGTGTCAACGGATGCAGTTATTCATTTACTGTTCTGTGGAATGACGCTACGCACCAGTTTAACTCCGTTCCATTACACACTGCGTGCTTCATGTTTCATGCTGTGCAACTGCACCAAGCTATGTTTGTTATTTTAGCTTGCCTTTTGATACTTTAGGTGGCTTTTTGCTACGTTTAGCTACTGCTTTGCTACTTTTAGCTTTTTGCTAGAATTTTGCTACATGTAGCATTTAGATAAAATGTTGCTACTTTTTATATTAGCTAGTTTTATGCCACTTTCAGCCAATGTTTTCCTACTTTTAGCTATTAACTAGACATTTGCTACTTTAGCTCCTAGCTAGTCTTTTGATACTTTGGGTGTCTTTTTTGCTACTTTTTGCTTTTAGTTGACCTTTTGCTTCTTTTAGCTTTTTCACTAGAATTTTGATACATTTTGCATTTAGCTTGCCTTTTGCCAATTTTAGTTACTTTTAACTTTTTGATAGAATTTAGCTACATTTAGCTGACTTTTTGACTTTACCTAGCTTTTTTGATACTCAGCTTTTAATCATTTGGTTACTTTAGCTTCTAGATAGCCTTTGGATAATTTTAGGTGTCTTTTTGCTACTTTTTGATTTTACACAGCCTTTTGAACCTTTAGTCATTGTTTTGCTACTTTTTTCCCCCTAGAATATTGCAATATTTAGCTTTTAGCTAGCATCTTGAAACTTTTAGATTTTTTTAGCATTATCTGCTATCATTTTTTTAGCCGGTGTTTTGTTCCTTTCAGCTAGTGTTTTGGTTCAATAGCTTTAGCAACAAATCAAACGTGTGTAAAGACATTCAGCACTCAGCGTTTACACGTTTGTAGAAAATGCAGTTTCTCTCGTTTTAAAGGTTTTTCTTCACCGACTTACGTCACCCTCCATCTTGAAATAAAATGATGCGCCGTCTGTATCCCTCAGAGCAAGTGTGGGGTACGACTCTCAGCTATTATCATCTGGATTTGACTAAACATCTGCACAACTGGCAGCATTCCAGTTATTTTGTGTTAGCTAAGGTCTATTAGCTTGGGCAGCCATCTTGAATAAAGCTGAAACAAAAGTTTCGCCTGTCTCTCGTTCTTTAAGCTGCCGCAGCACAAAGTTTTACCTCCACGAGAAAAATGTTAAACATGTCTCTTCTGTTCTCTTTTTCTTTTGCCTTCTCCTCCTTCTTCGCTCCTCCTCCTTATCTCCTCATTCTTCTTTTTCTTTCCTTCTCCTTCGCTTCCTCCTCCTCCTCCTCCACCTCTTTTTCTTCTCTCCTCCTCCTCCTCCTTGTCTACCTCCTTCACATCCTCCTTCTTCTCCTCTGCCTCATTCTTCTTCTTCTCCTCCTTCTCCTCCTCCTCCTTCATCATCATCCTTCTTCTTTCCCTCCTTTTCCTTCGTGTTATCCTTCTCCTCCTCCTCTTCCTCATTCTTCTTCTCCTCCTCATTCTTCTCCTCCTTCTCTTCCTCCTTCTTCATCAACCAGTTTACAGTTTCAGTAGAGGCCTCCATCTGACAATCCAAGCTTCGGAAGAGATTGAGATTAGGATTTTTAAATAAAATAAACTCTTATTTTCTTTTTGTTTACATGAGCCCAGGTGCCACACTGCTTTGAATAAAAGTGGCTGATGAAATCTACAACGTTGTTACAAATTACAGCCTCTCCTTTTGGTAAAACACATCTCTGAGTGAAAATTCACGTTTAAGTTTGTGCTCCTAATAAGAAATCAATAAGTGATCTTGTTTGTTTGTGTTTCAGATAAGTTAATAAGCAAACAGTTTCCATGTGAGACGTCTGTGTTTGTTGGAGAAAATGTTCACCTCGTGTTGAGGTAAATGTTTAAACTCATTAATTACACGGACCTGTTGCAACACTGATTTATGTCACGACTAAATAAACCCAGATTAAATAGATAAAATTCCTGAACTGCTTAGAGGTAATTTCCTTCTTTTCATACCTCCTATAAATATGCTACACAAACATCCATGCGATACTAAATCCACATTTCAAACACAGATCTGGATCACATAAACTGAAACGAGGCCAGTTTTAATGCAGCTGGTGGCCCAGACGCTCATTTCTCCTATTTTAAATAATGTCAACGGCTCTAAGAGAGCAGCTTCCATCTTTGGAGCCCTGCGTAATGCTTCAGCCTCTCAGAGCGCACATAAACATTTAGTTCAGGAAAAACACAACGATTAAACAGATTCAGAGGGAACATTTACACCAAGGTGGTTCCAAAATCCCTAATGTTGGAGGTAATGTTCCAAAAATGAGTGTAATGCAGTTAGAGAGGACATGGAGGTAGTTGGAGTGAGGACAGAGGACGCAGAGAAGGAGGAGGACTCGCTGTGGAGACCCCTGAAGAGGGAGAAGCTGAAAGAAGAAAAAGCTAAAGACGAAGATGTGGCAACCATCTCTGGTCTGTGATACTTTTCTGATTAGCAGCAACAACTGATTCACAATTTGATCACAATAATGTTTAGTTTCTACTCAACACCTTGAGATTTATGATCATACAACAGGGGCGATTCTAGAATCTGACCATTAGGGGCGCTCAGCCCCCAGTGCTGACAATAGCTCTTGGCTTGAACAACGGGGTGGCCGTTGGCATCAGAAGCATTTGTAATGCAGGAACCTGCTGTAAAACAGCAAAAATGCGGAGCCAGGCCCGATTTCTTTTAATATTTTTCCTGTTTAAAAATTTAAATAAATAAATAAACTGTGGGGGTCCTCCTCAAGAAAGTTTTGAGTAAAGTAGATGTCATTTCCTGCATTCTGGTGTATTTTAACAGGTTGTTAAACATCTACGTTTACCTACACAAGTAAACACTTGATTCAGTAACTATTTTGGAGAACTCGGCACAACAAGAAGTAGCGCTAAGCTAGTGGCGTGCAATACAGACATGCTAGCTAAGATGCTACAGATGTAGCGCTCCAGTTTACATTACACAACCTGATAAACACTTTGTACAAAATCAGTTTAGTGTTAGCTGATCATAACAAAGACTAAACTTATGCAACCAGAAGTTGCAACATAACTACTGTATATCTACATTTAAAACACATGGAACAAAGCACATCTAGCTTTAAGCATCAACCTTTAATTTAACCGTTCAGCATACAATGTCATTATGACAGAAAATGGAGGATTTACCTGCAGTTACCTTCATACAGTTGAACATGTGGTACTTCCTGTTCATAACTGTTGTATTCAGCTGCTCATGAGGTCAGCCACAGGGCTTTATCATCTTTTACATTTTGGAAATGGAATAAACTGTGTTCCAACCTCTAAAGCAGGGGTTCCCAACCCTGATCCTTGAGGAACACCATCCTGCATGTTTTAGTTGTTTCTATGCTCCAACACGGTTGGTTTTAATAAATGAGTGATTTACAGGCTTCTGTAGAACACGAGGAAGTAATTAAGACACTGAATCAAGAGTGTTGGAGCAGGGAAACAACTAAAACATGAAGGATGGTGTTCCTCAAGGACCAGCGTTGGGAACCACTGCTAAACAGGGCTATTAAACTATACTGCTCAGGGGGCCACAGTTACTGAAAGCCAGCAGCTAAGGGGCGAGACATCCGGCAATCAAGCCATTATGTAAATAAACCAAGTATTACAATGATCACCTTTTAAATTAGTTCAGTTTGTTGCATTGAATAATATATGCAATAAACAGAACACAAAACCAGAACGGCCAAAAACTAATAATAAAAAAAACAAAAATCTTTATTTTTCAGGAGTGCTGAGTTAAAATTTAGGGGTGCTTGAGCACCCCCCAAAAGAGACTAAAATTGCCACTGCCATACAATATGACAAAGCAAAATAAAAAGATTCCATGTCAGTTATTGGGAATAAATTTTCACCTTTCTGCACAATTTCAACTCATTTCAAGAAGCTAGTGACAATATGTTGTTATATGGTGTGATTCATGTGAGTTTTAAAAAGTCACTTTCATAAAACCTGACTTGCAGGGCCAGTTAACAAACTGTCTAAAAATTAGGCCTAGTGCAAAACTAACTAGAGAAATTGCTTTTCCTGCAAAAATGCAGTGTGAATGCTTATTGCTGGGTAACTTGGTGAAAAACAGCTGAAGTTAGCTAAAAAAAAAAAAACGTGATGAAATGTAGCTGAAATGGAAGAACAAGCCTAAATTAGGAAAATAAAGCAGAAAGAACGTTTCCAGAAAGACGCATAAATAATCACCAAAAACAAGGAATTATCTGAAAAAAGCTGAAATTAGCTAAAACAAACAAACAAACAAAAAACAGCTGAAAAGTAGCTAAAAAGGCTGAAATAATCATCAGTTACCAGTAGGAAGTGGAGAAAGCACATTTTAGATGAATTAGGATGAAAAAAAAGAAATTTGTGCAAAAAATGTGGAATTAGCTGAAAAAGCTAAAATTGGCATAAAACTGCTAAATAGTCGCTGAAATAGTATAAAAAGATGAAATTTGCAGAAATAAGCTGAAAGGAGCGTAAACTGGAATTAGCAGAAAAAAGTTAGAAGAAGCACAAAAATGTAGTTAGCAAGTATCTGAAAGGAGCACAAAACATCTGAAAGAACAGCTGAAATTAACTGAAAGTAGCTGAAAAAAAGTTGAAATTTGCACAGTGAAGCTGAAAGAAGCTGAAGCAGAACAAAATGTGAAAGGAGCAGTAAAAGTTTGTAAACAGATCAAAAAATTTGAAGGATGTAAAATAGTTCAATTCATTTTTTATGAGAAAAAAGTGGCCGAAAAGGCTAAATATTTCAAAAAGCTAAAGTTTCACCTAATCCAAAAGTCATTGCAGGAATGTCCTGAATGAGATTAACCTTTTAGTAAATGATTTGTAGAACTAGCACAAAAACTGTTCTAATAAAAAAAATATAAACAGGATCACAACAGTGTGAATGTTTAACAGGCATTCATACAATCAATCTGCCAGTCATCAAATGTGTTTAACACTTTTTCAGTAATTCAGCAGTGGGCCGTAAAATTAACTCTAAATAATAAAACTCAAGCTACTTTTTACTTTGTAGCTTCATCAGTTGATCTGCATGATGAACTTGAAGCACACTTTTAGTGTTTGTTGCTGTTTTTGCCAACGCTGCTGCAGTTCTCCTGAGCAGCACGCGTTACTTCTGGTCATATTGCTTTCAGTATCGGCCGTGGAGTTCTAACTATCGTTTCTTTTACACCTCCGAACATCACAGAGTCCTAAAACAGTCCTGATTGGTTCCAGAGCTCCAGACAACCTCCACTTTGGGTCTGAAGAGAGTATCTCATCTTTCAAGTCATGGGACTTGAGTCTGAGTAAAGTTATGACTCATCACGCCTTGTTTTCCTTTGGAAATCTGAAGTCATCGGATGCAGAATTCCTCTGCTGGAGGTTGATAAATTTCGCTGCACCCCTGCACAGTTTTGGCTCCGTTCACTTTGCACCTAATAAGGACTTCTTCAGCGCTCTGTTTCAGGAGGATGGTTGGTTGAAGGAAAACGAAATATCAGCTATCTTTCGTTTTTTTGTGTTACTAAACAAACATTTGAAGCCAGGAGACTATTAACACAGTAATAAATATAACTTCTTCATTCCCTGCTGATTCACGCTGTTCATGCCTCTTCCCTTTCAGCTACCTTCGCCTCCTCTGTTGTTTTCTTTGCCCATTTTTGGAATCTCCTCTTCTGTGGCCTGGTTTTCACTCTGAGGAGTCCGTTCTAACTCTCACTAATAAAAAATACCTTTTTCTTTCCAAACTTAACACACACACCAGCGTGCATGAAGAGAAGGCAAACACACACCGAGACACCCTCCTGCGTACGTTATATATTGCCTCGGAGTCCCAAGGCCGTGTTTTTGTTTCCGTTGTAAATGTAACGGGGTAAATCTAACCACTGCTGACAGAGGAGTCCAGGCACTGGAAACACTTCTAGAATGTAAATCCTGCAGGATTACATGGTTACACTGAGACGGATACATGTTACAGCGGGTGCGATATATCTATATCCATGTGTGTGCATAGGCGCTCTGCAAATGACCTTTCACATAAGAAACCAACTAAAATCTCAGAAACGTGACCCTTAAGGTCCAGAAGACCTGACTCAACCCTGTTAGATTTATCTACCTGGATTATTGAGCAGGCAGCTAGGGGATGCACGACTTCATATTTTTTAAAGTTGACTTCAACGTGATAAAAGTCGAGTCGACTAGTCGCTGTGACGTCATAGGGACACAAGACGCTGTATCATATTCACAAAAAAAGTCATGTATTATTTATATTTAAATAAAAGAACAACAAAACATCGGGAGTGTATATTTATGTTCCTACAATTCATCATACTGCAAATAAGTCACAGGAAAACCAAAAACTATTATTAAGGTGCAAAAGTGAAAGAAACGTGCGGCTCGTAAAAAACAAAACTAACAGTGGTGTCGTCCACCACACCACTGTTTTTAGGTTTATTTAAACCACCAGTGGATTAAATAAAATAAAAACCACCGCGCACCACCTCCCTCTTTTTAGTTTTATTTTATTTAATCCACGTTGGAGATTTTGCATGTTACAGTAGTTGAACCGGAAGAGTCATCTTTAGTGAAATATTTCCACACTGTTGATGAATTTCTACCTGTTTGCTAAAACTTGACCAGCCCCTCGTCTTCTGTCTGTTTGGAAGAATCCATTTTGTAGCCAACGCTTGGCGCAGATCACGTGACACATGACACAATCATGTGCATGTGACTAGTCGGTGTGAAATTTAAAAACTTGCGAGATGTCCTAGGGTCGACTAGTCTATTCAACGCCTATGAGCATCAGGAGCCTTAAGTAGGCCACATTTCAATAGAAATGTCCGAGTATGAACTGAAGGAACTCACATCACCCTTCACCTTGGAAAACTTGGAAATTACGTTATGCACAATTTCATGCTCATAATGTTTTCTGAATGACTCTCAGCTACTACCACCACATTTTTGCTCAGTGTCTGTAAATCTGACCAAATTACAGCCATTTTGGTGTTGGCTAACTTCAGCTGCTGTACTGGCCATCTTCAATTTGGTTGGCTCCAAAGGTCAGTCAGGTTAAACCATATATACAACAATTACTTCCTGGAAGTTTCATCCACTTCTGTTGTTCAAGGGTTATTTTGCTAACAGACAAGCAGCTTTGATCCCAGTAGTTCATGCTAAAGCTTTATGCACAGATGTCACACAATCAGGAGCACTTGCAGTGTGTGTTGTGAAGAATCTCAGATTTGCACCAAATTTTTACCACAATATTAGTAAAATCAACTTAATCATAACCATTTCTATGTAACGTATTGGATTTTGAAGACACAGGTTGCAAAGTTGTGACAATAAAATTTACTTTACTTTGTCTGAATTTGATTAAAGTGCTTTTTTCAGCAGATGTTCCAGTTGTTCTCCAGCAAAGCTGAGGATCTGAATGTTTCTTTGTGCTGCAGAGGAAATTAAAAACATGTTCTGAGTCACATCAGGATCATGTATACCAGGTCCAGAAAGCACCGGAGTGGCACAACATTTAAAACAACCGTAGAGTACATATTACTCACAGGCCACATCTGTAGCTCTTGCTGTAGGAAAGAAAATTGTTGTGACGACAGATCACGAATAGTTGAGGTTATGATGCTAAAATTACAGATAAGGAAAATTACAGTAAAACGTCAAAAACGTTCAGCTTGTGGTCAGACTGTTGGTTTCACATCTACAGTTTTCTTCTCAGATTTGCAGCAATCTGAAGACTCATCCAGACTGTCATAAAAAAACAAAACTGTTGACTAAAACAGGAAAAATCACATCTATGTTGTTTTTAGAATTTACATTTTAACCTTCTGGTTTGATGTGGTCATATAATAATTTTTCATTCATTCATTCAACCTTTATTTAAACAGATAAATCACATTGAGCCTCAAAGACACATTTAAAAGTGAGACCTGTTTGGACAGACAAACTTTGGGGGGCTTCCCTGTTGGCTGGTCAATAGAGGGCACTAGGGCTCTGCCCCACCACTCACACCACTACACCAAATTACCTTGAAGACTTAAAAAAAAATGAAATAATAAAATAAAAATATTTTGAAATGTATATTTTTAATTGTGTAAGATAAATATTTTAAAGTTAACGATGAGTAAAGTTCCCCCCCCCCC
>NC_056500.1:4901614-4939914 GCF_014905685.2 Nematolebias whitei
CTCGTTAAAAGTTGTACATGCGCAGTTAGCTCCTCTTCATTACAAGAGATAGGAAGAGTCTGGGCGCACCACTCCTGCGCCCAGAATACGGGCGCATGGTAGACTCATGCTTCCGGTCCCGGTGTCATTGGAACTTTTATTTTTATGGTCCCGGAACAGATCATGCAGTGACACTCACAACCAGGCTAGCTGCTGCAGGTAGGCTTTAAGCCCCTGAAAGCCCTTTATCTAATGCCTATGTTGCCATTTCTGACTGATAGGCCTCTCAACTTTTAGATGTCTCCGTTTGTGAAAAAACCTTCAGCTGACTGTGTATTCTAAAAGTGGGAACTGGTGAGTTTGTTTGTTTGTTTCTAGAGCTAGCATGCTAGCACTAGCCTCCAGGTTATTGTACTGGGCTCTGTGCTAAAAATAATTATCAAACATTACTACTATACTAAATGTCACTGATGGTATTGTATACTATTTCTGAACACCTGCATTTGTATGGATCTGGACAATGAAAATAAGCCTCTTGCAATAAGTAACTAGCTCCTAGTGTTAACATTGAAACATTTAAATTTAAGATACAATGAGATGGTGAAATGCTGTATGTGCTAAGGTGCAATATTAGGACCTTTAATATTAGGAATATTTACAGTAACAGTACTCAAATAATGAGCTTGATTCTATTTTTATTATGAACTTATATTACTATAGTCATGATGATAAAACATGTACATGTATTGCTTATATTTATGATGGTTTTTGATATAGATAAAACCCAGGGTTATTGATAATTAGGTCTGTTTCACACAGGCCAGGTTCCTGTCTATTGCTGTCTGACCAGACTGGATGGAGTTTCTAAACCAGGAGATCACTTGAATCCCCATAACTGCTTCCAGTGCGGTAGGAGGCACTTTTAGCCTACAGCTACAGCACCCACCGGAGTAAACTCCACCAGCTGCTACTGGCTCATAATGTTCTTGTCTGGTGCTGTGAAAGGCAAGTGTGTGCTTGTTTATCATATTAGCAAAAAATATATTTTACAAAACACTGAATGGATTTTACCATAGCATTTTTATTGCATTTTGACTTTTTGTGAGCACAACAGTTGTTTTCTCTGATACAGGAGCTTTTTGAATGCAGGTCTCAGAATGGAGGTTCTCGGAAACTCCCAGCATCATGTTAAATATACCGACCGCTGCAGTCAATAGTTTTCCTGTGTGAGGAGAAAAACAACAGTAACAATGGGGTTTAGCAGAGTCCATTTGTGCTGAACCTGAACCCAACCTCATCCTCGGTCCAAATGAAAGTGTGTGTATTCACCATTTTTGATATAACTGATTTTATGCGTGTGTTGTGAACTACAAAAATCACAGCGTCAGCTGGTGACCTGGCTTGGAAACTACAGCATATTTAATGAGCACAGCATCACAGAATAAATGTAACTTTTCCACGGTCATCATGGAAATTGCAACATAACACAACATAAATAGCATTTTCAAAGATTGCTCATGCATAAATTGGGTCTAAGTTTTAAGGTGGAGCTGGCTAACGATGGCTGCCATCGTTCAAAACTTGAGTGAAAACAAAAATAGCTCAAATCTGGTCAGTTTTACAGATTGTGAGCTAAAATTTGGTGTGTTAGTAGCTGAGAGTCATTGTTGTTGCATACTAACAAATCAAGAAACATTCTTGTTTGAAACTTTTGGCAGTGAGTGATATAAATTCAAAGGTTCTCCGTCTCACTATTTTTATAAATAAATGTAAAACGATTAGAGAGACATACAGAAAACAAGGAAGGCTCGGGCAGTTGTGCTAAATCCTCAACCTCGTACGTCTCATTCAACTCATGACCGGCAGCAAAATATGAAGCGACAGAAATACATGGCTGCAGCAGAGGGAATAAAACCAGAGGGAGCAGAAAAACAGATCAAAATGAAAGTGTGTGTGTGCATGTGTGTGTGATTGTACAGGGAATAGGTGAGGGCTACGCCATGAAGTGAAGCAGACACAGTGAAAGAGTGGAAAAATAAGAGGAGGAAATAGAGAGGGAAGTGATTTTTAAATAGTCTACGTGGAACAGCAAATCCCCTCAGCAGCTCAAATCAGCTGACTGATTGCCACTTGCCAGGGAGGGGGTGATGGAGGGGGAGCAGGACTTCAGCTCTCCCCACCGACACATTCACCAGGCAGAGCCGAGCTGGAGCTTTATCCACGATGGCCCAGGAGAACACTATCCTGTCTAAACATAGACCGAGACCCCGGCGCACCGAGGCGGGACAGGGATGGAAAGAATAAGGACATGTCAGCAGTCCTCCTGCAGAGGTGTCCATATTCAAAACATTCAGATGGCGATATCCCTGCTTCATCTTTCCCTTCTAGGACAAATTTTACCTGTTAGGCCATTTTTTTTCTTCTGGTTTTGAGTTCTTGAAGTGGTTTTTTTTTGTTTGTTTATAACACAAATAAAAATTACACCATGTTCAAAGACACTACTGTTTAATAACTGACATGAAAAATTGAGTGATTTCCAATTTATTTATTTCCAAATCAAACCAAGTAGTTGGTGCACCATCAAAACGGGGGGCAGGGGGGTGCTCTGGGACTATGGGGCTATCTGGTCCCTTGTGGTGTCCATTGACATGATCTTAAGGTGCGGCTGTGGAGACGAGGGTCTCTGCTTTGGTAACCTCATGGTTTCATCTCTGCTTTTTGCGTTGGCGTCTTTGAGACAGCCTTAATTCAGCATACATGGAGGTAGTGGACAGCCTGGTGTGGCAACTGGGAAGAGGTGGGTTGTAGCGGAGGAGCTGAGGATCTGGGAGTCTTGTTCATGGAGTCTCGTCTGCAGTGGTGAATAAGGAACAGGATTTACTGGTCTGTCTTTGACCCACTCATCCATGGTCCTGAAGTATGGATTACGACAAAACAAAACAAAAAAGATCCTGGACAAGCAGCTGAAATAATCATCCTCCATAGGGAGGCTGGGCTCAGCCTTAGAGTTAAAAGAGGAGTAGAGACACTTTTCCCTCCACAAAGGATCATCTGAGGTGGTTCGAGCATTAGCTTGCCTCCTTCGGGTGGTTTTCCGGGTGGAGACCCCAAAACTCACTGGAGGATCTCCTCTCTGTTCTGGGAACCCCCTGGGACCCACCAGGATGACCTGGAGAGTCTCGGTGTTTAAAATCGAGGTACCAGAATGTACCCAAAAAAGGTCAACTGACCGGTCGCTGTACCTTGAAACACAGGAGCACGGTACAATTCAATTTCAGTTCAGTTTATCTATATAGCACCAGTTCACAACAAAGTTGTCTCAGGGCACTTTACAGAAACATTCACATACTTTGTATATAAAAAGCAAATTAGTAAAGTTCTTTATCTAAGGAAGCCAGCAAACTCGTTGAATCGTCACAGTCTCCCATGCATATATATATATATTTGTACCTTTTTGTTTCTTGTCTTTAAAAGGTATAGGTTTTTTTCTTCCCTTCAGGTGTAAAACATGCACAGTATGCTCATACCTTTTAAATAAATCTGAAGTAACAAGCAAATGTACTATTAAAGGTACAACTTTGTACATTGATTTATAATGGGGTCACTTCTTGCCTCTACGACCAGAACACGAATAAGCAAAATGAGTTTATATATGTAAAGAAAACTATTAACTGCGTTCTACCAGAGTAATTTTAATTGGATGCTTTTATGTTCAGATGAAAATTACCCTCTTACTAGATAAAGCAGGTGTTAACGGTCGGAGCAGAACTGACTGAGCTGAAGTTTTAAATGTACTGTAAACTCCCCACCCAGTACCGCTACAGCAGAGTGGATCTTTGCTGCAGGCATCAACACAAAGGATGCCAACAGACTGAAAAAACATCAGGATGGCAGAGTGTGCAGTGGGCTCAAAGCTAGTCCCTCTGGAGGAGGTGATTGAGAACAACATGCTGGTCAAACTGTGAGCCATCATGGACGACGACTCCCTCCACAAAACTGTAGACAGTCTGCAGCAGCAACAGTCTACGCCAACACCACTGTTCAAAAGAGCAGTACAAGAAATATTTCCTGTCAACTGCAGTTAAATGGTTCACTTTATCGTGAGTCTTCCCTTTTTGATAAATCCTATAGGGTTGGCTTGGGTTTCCTAAGCTATCCCTTAGTCATGCTGCTATAGGCGTAGACTGCAGGAGGACACATTTACATTTCCTCACTCTGCTGCTGTCTTTACTTGATCTACTCTACCTATTTGTATTTGTAATTATTTTTATCTTAGCATGTTTTTTGTCTGTTTTCTGCTGGAGGTTTCTTCCTGTTAAAAGGGAGTTTTTCCTTTCCACTGTCTCCTTTGTGCTTGCTCAGGATGGGAGACTCACGAAGTGAAGATTCAACACAATCTGCTGGCTTCCTTAGACAGAGAACTTTTACCAATTTACTTTTTTTAATCTATTGAATATTTTTGTTCAGTGCCCTGAGACGACTTCTGTTGTGACGGAGCTACGGAAATAAATTTGAATTTAATGGAATTACCGTTGGACTTAACTGTGTTTCTATTGATCATCTGTGATTTTTGCAGCGAGTTTGCCCCGTTTGTTGGTGCACATCTGACAGTGTATTATGCTGTGTTTATATCTGCACCTGTTTCGTTTTTTGCATGTTTTAAACCGTGTTGTCGGTACCTGTCTTAAACTGTGCTGTTTTAGCACTGTGTTGTTCCTGCTGCGATGACAATCCAATACCCTCACTGAGGATGAATAAAGTTTGCCTATTTTTGTCTATTCTGTGGAGAAAAAAAAAAAAAAACACCCCAAAAATTACTGAAACACATTTTTACTAAAAGCCATCAAATAAAATATAACTCTTAAATATTGAGGATAATTTCAGAACAAGATGAGATCTATTGCTTTAAAAGTAAGCAATACTGGATTTTTAATGCAACTTTGAATGCCACTCTGCTGTAACTTATATTGTATTAGTAGGAAGAAGTTATTTTATGGTTAAAACAAGAATTTTGCACCTAAAAATCACAAGTTCCTCCACCCATTTTAAGTTGCTAAACGAGTCCAGATGAGAGGCTAAACAAGGTGAACTGTTTCTTAGAAATGACGTCTTTCATTAAAGTTTAATTAGTGTTTATTTGGGGGGTAAAATGCTGTATCATCCTTATCTCAATCTCTTATGAAACCAGTTTTCTTCTTGTGTTTCAGCCTTTCCTGTTCTCTGAAGTCTTCTCCTTCAGTGCCCAACAAAGGATCAACCTCTGCTCCTAAAACATCCTGACATACTGTTCTGATTCACTCTGAATATCAGATGATAAATCCTCAAATGACCTTCCTCTTGTCTTACTCAGGCTTTTACACTGCCTCCACTCAGCTTTCACCCATCTCCCTCTCCCTCTTTTCTTCTTTGGGTCTGATTTTGGTTGGATGACTAACATGTTGGACGAAAAGGATGGAAAAACTGTCTAATGAATATCAGACATGGGTGTGTCAACATATTTGTGATTCATAACTGTTGTTATCTCAAAGAGCCTGTTAAGTTTAACCTCGGACAGGACAAAGAAGGATGATCCAAACAAGTCTGCCTCCACTTGAATCAATCTGTGCTAAAAAAAAACTAATTCAGAAAAATAAAACTGGAACTAAGTCAGAACATTAATTTAATCTGAGCTCATTTAACATCTCCCAAAACTCAAATCTTGCCAGAAACCAATAAAATCAACTCGACAGAGAGTAACCAAGAATGTTAATGTCTTAATTCCTCAAATAAGTGGAAAGGACATTTTTACAGTGCTGCAAAAAAAATGTGTTGGCAAAATCTGAAATATTTATCCACTGCATGATTTTCCTTGGAGCTGAGTGTAATTTTTCAGTCCCCACTGAAAGAATCCATCTTCACATAACTGAAAACGTCTGATTTTCAACAAAAACATGATAATTTTATTTTATTGGCGAGGCATCCTAAAGGAATTTAAAATGTTCTTTCTAATGTGAGGTCAAGAAGAGAAGGCCTATAAAAACAG
This sequence comes from Nematolebias whitei, assembly GCF_014905685.2. Classification (NCBI taxonomy): domain Eukaryota; kingdom Metazoa; phylum Chordata; class Actinopteri; order Cyprinodontiformes; family Rivulidae; genus Nematolebias; species Nematolebias whitei. The sequence continues at coordinate 4,907,616 of NC_056500.1, forward strand.
AGCTCTTACTTGATCCACACTTTGTTTGATTTATCGTTTTTTAAATGGCTGCAACGGTAGAAGATCACACAACACTGAGCAAATTATTGAGTCAATGAATTTAGCTTTCTGAAAACAAGCAGGAATGCATATTACCCGCCACCTTTATGTCAGAGTTTAAGGCTAAAATCTTGTGTTAAGAATATCTTTTTTGGCAAATACAATTTTAATCCAGAGTTCAGAGTTCTGAAACCGAAAAGACACAAAGGAGACAAAGGTAAAAAGTAAGTTTATTGGCAGTGGACTGGGTAAACCAGTCCTTTTAAAACACATTTAAAACCTGATAAAGAAACTGAAATTAAAACTGGGTTTATTTTTCAGAAATGGATCTTGCTTAACTCTGAATGCCAGAAAACACTTTGTAACCGCTACGACCATGACTATGGTGACATTATTTACATGAATGCTCCTGCCAGCTCCTTGCAGATGTTGGATGCTCTCTACTATGGCGCGCTTAGATTCATAACTGGATGTAACTACCGTACACATCACCACCCCGTACTCCTCGGTCAGCTGGTCATCGTTATCTACAGGCTCTCCCACTGGTTCATTTTCATCTATAAATCCCTCCTTGGTCGGCTACCTTCTTATATCTCCTCCCACATGTCACACCATCAGTGCAGTTACAACGTGCACTCTCAGGACATCATTACCTGCAGCGTCCCCTCAGTGTGGACTGAACTTGGCAGAAAGGCCTTTTCCTACTCTGCTCCTGCACCTGGAACACCTGGCAACAGAAACTGAAGTTGTCCACCTTGATTTCTTTAAGGGTTTTCAAACATTTGATAATGTCAACAGAAAAATCAAAGAAAGTATGTTCCTGTTTTTAGTATTTCACTCTGTTTCAACTGCATTTTTACTGAAGTTTATTGTTATTATTGTTTATTGTTATTGTTGTCTGTACTTTATATGTTCTGTCTGGAACAGGTCCCTCTTGTAAATGAGTCCTCGTGGCTCAATGAGACTAGCCTGTATAAATAAAGGTTGAAAAAATAACATGGATGGAAGGATCTGTGGGAGACAGCGAAAGATGAGTTTGTATGATCCAAAGCAATATGGATGAAGTCAAGAATGTAATGATAGTTCTTACTGGTGTGTTCGGCTTGAGAGGAGAATAAATTGGATTCCTGGTTCTGTATCAGGGCAGGAGTAAGGTGGTAATGCAGATGCTGAGAGTTTGAGAAGAGACAAGCCAGCTAAAATTCTGAGTGGATAGTTAGTCCTTATTGCTTGGCTCTTTCAGAGCGTAAATGTGGTCTTGGACAGGTGGAAGGACTTAGGAGAAGATGAGGTTCAGGTAACCCAAAAGGTCCACAAAAATTCAGAAGGCAATCAACGGTCCAACAATGATGCGTGGCTTCACTCAGCCTCATGTAGGGAGGTAATCAGCTGTCATAGGAGACAACTAAGGACTGCCTACTCACAGCACCTGCAGCGGTGGTTGTGGGAGACAGAGGGAGCCAAAACACCAGAATCCTAACAGAGAGATGATGGAGTTACAACTGTTTTGGTCAAACCTCATAAACAACATTAATCTCCAATTGCTGAGTTTGTGTTTGTGGGTTTCTGTTAACAGCCATGGTCCCCAACAGTTTATGGAAAAGTTTGAAACAAAGAACTAAATGACTTGCTAGCAGTCAGAGTATGCATTAGGGTTGACTCAATCACACCAAGTTTTAGCTCAATGTCTCAACAAAAAAAAAAAAGGCTGAAAAATAGCAATTTGTGTGTTTGCCAAGATAGCTGTGGTGGCCATTTTGAATAAGGTTGACCAAAAAGACTAATCAGTTGTAAGAGCATCACCATTGCACCCAGTATTCACTGGTTAACTGGTCACCATTAACTTCACGCAGACTCTCTCACTGGTACAGTTTCATCTTTAAATCACTTCTTGGTCTGCTGCCTTCATACATCTCCTCCTACATGTCTCTGTGTGAGTGCAGCTACAGCGTGCACTCTCAGGACATCATTACCTGCAGTGTTCCCTCAGTGAGGACTGAACTTGTCAAAAGGGCCTTCTCCTACGCCGCTCCTGTTTCCTGGAATATCTTACAAAAAGATTTGTAGCTCTCGACCTTGACCTCTCTAAGCGGCTTCAAACATCTGTTAAGTTCATGGCAAAACCCAACGCAGACATGTTCTTGTTTTTAGTACTTTACATTGCTGTATAAAGTAGCTGTTTTAACAAAAATATAATTTATTCCATTTATTTTTCATTTTATATGCTTTTTTTATTGTCCACTGCTGGCATCTGTATTCTTGTTTAAAACATGTCTCTCTTGTAAATGAGTCCTCAAGGCTCAATGTGACTAACCTCTAAAAATAAAGGTTGAATTGAATTGGGGGAAAAAACAATAAAAAAAAACTGATGTTTTGTATTCCATGTTAGTTGTATATTAATATTCTGATTTAGACCTTGTTCTGATTACCAGTGGTTTTTGTGCCATTCCTCATTTACCTTTCTGTCAGTGTTTTTTCCAGTTAGGCTACCACTCTCACCTGTTCTCAATCTGTAATCAGCCCAGGTGTTTAGGGTTAATAATTAGTGTTTCTTTATATGCTTGCTTCTCTCAGCTTATTTACCCATTCAGCATAAGTCTTTTCATATCAATCACAGTGGTCCTTGGTTTTCTCCTCTGTGGTCCCTGAGTTCATTCTTTTTTGTTAGTTGAGATTTTTGGCTGCCTTGTCAACATTTTTCGTTTACTTTGATTATAGAAGTTTTTTTGTTGTTGTTATACCTTTGGTCCAATCCTCCACCAACCTACTGACAATTATGATGTTAAAAGTTGACTGAAAAAAATAAAATGAATATAAGGAGATGTAACAAACCAAGTTTTGCCATGCATTTCTATGATAGGCACCAATATTATATATATATATATATATATATATAAACTGGTAACCAACTTGCTTCCTCCTGTAGATTAATCATAAATATTGGGGGCTGCTGCTGAACTGGGTACAAAAGTGGATCAATGGGGTTAAAATATTACGCTCTGTCTGGAATACAGTGGTGCAAGCTGTGCACATGTAAAAAGATGTAGTTTTCAAAAACTGGCCAATTGAATTTCAGCTTGCTACCCTCAGAATTCAGTAGACTTCAGGGGAAAATTTCAATTTACTCACAGTTTTTATTCTCCAACAGTTACTACCCTAATCAACTTTAGCAAACAGAACAACAACTTTAACTCGGTCAGTTTTACAGATGCCAAGCTGAAACCTGCTGTTGCAGTAGCTGACGTAGTGGCTTACATTTACACTATTAAAACTCTTTTTTTCAATTTCCATGTTTTTCAGCGTCTAACTCATCCCACAAATTGTATGCTATTTTAACAAGTGATTCATAAAATAAAGTAACTGCTCATTCAGGACCTTCCTGGTGTGAACTTCGGACTTTGTGCAATCTTTACTTTTTGAAATGTTTCTTTTGTCGGCCATGTTTTTTTCATTGAAAATGAATGAAGCTCTCTTCACATCCTTCAAACCCTTTGAGCTGTTTACAGCTTGTTACAGCTCATTTCAGCTTTTTTCAGTTTATCACTGTAGCTTCCTTTAGCGCCTTTCTTATCCTTGAAGTTTTATTTTTTATTTATCTGTTCCTTTCAACATCTTTGAGCTAGTTTCAGCTTTTTTGTTCTGTTTTCTTCTTTTTGCTATATTAACCCTTTTCAGCTCATTTATTTTGTAGCTATCCCCCCGACCCTCGTTATTCCTGCAACTTTTTAGCTAATTGCAACAAACTTGTTTGTTCTGGTAGTTTCAATTTTCTTCTTGTTCCAGCCACTTCTACTTAATTTCAGCTTTTTTGGGCTCTATTTTAACCCCTTTTCTGATTAGTTCAGCTTTTTGTTTTGTATGTGTGCTTCTATCAAGTATTTCTAATTCTGTTATTTTATGCTACATTTGGCTTCTTTATGCAAATCTAATGTTCTTGCATTTTCAGTTTCTAGTTTTTAAAAAAAATCTTTTTTTTTTAAAGCTTCTTCTGTCTTTTTTTCAGCTATTGATGTTATTTAAAAACGTTCGAGTTTGTCCAGCAGCTTTCAGGAAAATCAAGCAAACAGCATCCACACTGAGTAGATTTAACTTACAGAGCTGATGATCACCTTCCGTGGTACTGTCCATCCATCTATTTTCTTTAGGCCTACCTGATTATTTTATTTTACCGGGGAAGAATAAAACCCAATAAATTGTTGTTGCCTGATTGCTGAACCAATCAATATGTTTTCTGTCCAACACGACTCAGAACCAAACAGCAGCAGGTTTCCGTGTGAAATTGTGCACCATTTTAATAAATGATCCTCTGAGGGAACAGCTGAACCCCCAGCACCGGGAGCTTTTGGACACTTCTTGTTTTTTGGATCTACCTCTCCTGCTGTGATCCTGATTTACAGCGTTTGTGCATTCAGCTGAAGAGATTAACAAACACTGACTTTATCTGATTTAAAAATGTCTCCTTGCACAAAAAACACATAAATTTTGCAGAAGTATAAAAGTGAGAGCACGCAGGCAGTTTCCTGTCTGTGCGTGATCACCCGGGGTGGCAGGTCGTTACATTTTTAAAATAACTCAAAGCTGTGTCAAAACCACATTTTGGGTTAAATTTGCTGAAGCTTACTGATAAAAATGACAAAAAGCATGAGTCACGGTGAAAATGACCCCTCAGACCTGCAGTTTGTGGCTCTGCAGGGCTTTATCATCACTTTTGCAAAACTCCCACAAATATTCTGTTTTTCTGAAGCCTTCAAGTCAAACAAAGAACAGGAGGATCTGCAGACAGCCTCATTACAAAAGCCTATTTGCAGTAAACCCCAAACAAGCTGCAGGAGACGACAGTCACCTCTGTTTTTTGTCCCCTAAAGAGAAATGGAGAGGGAGACAACTGAATAATATAAAATTCTGTTTCCCATTAACGCTGCTCCTGCTGATGTGGACACAGATTGATAACATTGATTTTTACAGGCCTGTCACCTGACCAGAGACGACTGGTGGAGACCGATCAGGAGGTTTTAGCAGCCAATCAGGGCTTGGCTTTGCAGCATGTCAGTCACCCCTCAACAACCAATGACTTACCCCCCAGCAAGACTGACGACCCCCACAACCCACCCTACCCTTGAGCTGCTCAGTCAAAGGGTTAAATAGAAATCCACAGCCTGTCCTTCAAGCTCCGTACAGGCTATAATAACATATTTCCAATGAGAACGTGTATTTTTAATGATCCAGTTTAATATGAAATGTTTTATTGATTTGTTTGTTTTTGCGACATCCCCACCCAGATATGTTTCTGAATCGATTCTTGTTCCCTACGTTCGAGTTTCCCCCAAAGGAAGATACTGAAACACACAAAGTTCTGCGTCAGGGCTGCTTGATGTGCAGCTGGGTTCAAATACAGCTCTGGTGCTGCCAAATTAGCAAAAATGTAAACGCAAAGAGCTTGAGTGCCCTGAAACGACTTTGTGGCAAATTTGAAAGAAATGCAAAATAAAAACGGGCTGCAAACATCTGCGACTGAGACAAAAATCGTAAACCACCGCAAACGTTTCGGGACATTTTGGAAACCCCTTCACAAACGTTTTGCAAACGAATCACCAGCAGTCACAGCCCTGTGAGATGTGAAGGCTGCTTTGCACGGACATGACGGGGGGAACGCAGAGTGTTTGGTTTTTGATTCGAGGAAAAAATCCTCGTTGACCCGGCCGCATTCAGTGTTTACATGTAACTGCAGCCCAACTCGAGTCTGCTGTAGTTGCCACGCCAGGTTATTAGGTGGCGCTGTGAACTTTGTACATTCACTTAATGTGCATGCACACGGCCTGGGACTGCCGTCTGTAAAGACTTTCCTCTGGGCTGAAAGCCCAGTAACAACAAAACTTAAAACCGGATTCCAGATCTGAGTCGATGGATTTGCTGCCAAGCAGGATCGCTTCGTCTAACAACTCCACACTGGTCGCTGAGCGAACCAGCACCGACTTGGATGATGTCAGGCGTCCTACTCCAGGGGTAATCAGTAGCCATCAAGCAATGCTACAGCAGGTAAATCCACATTCTTGATGAGGTTTGCTTGTGTTGTTTTGGTTACACAACCGTTTGTTGTGGACTGGGGGATGGATGACCTAATCAACTCTACCTTATCAGCAAAGTATCTGGTAAAGTCGTTGCAGATGTCAGCGGAGGCCTCCATGCTGGCAGACCGAGGCACGTTTAAAATGGAATTTATGGTATTAAAAAGAACACATGGATTATGACTGTTTGAAGCAATGATTTGGGAGAAGTATTTGTTCTTTTCAGATTTAACGACGCTCTGATAATCTTTCAAACACGTTTTTAACATAATAAAAGAAACCTGTAATTTGTCCTTTTTTCCACTTGTGTTCAGCTCTCCTGCATAGACGTTTGGCTGCTCGAGTGGTCTCGTTCAACCAGGAGTGTGGTGCACACTTTGGTCGCCTGATTTTTAGCGGGGCCACGAGGTCTAAAATCTTAGAGCAGGTCGCATCATGCCTACTGAGCAGCTCCTGCGTACTAATACAGGCAGAGGTTTCAGGGACTGAAGCAGCATCAGTAATGAATGCAGAGGAAAAAAGAGCAGCGGTTGAAGAGTTAAATATCCGACAACTCTTGGCTGGAGCGGGGGATTTAGACTCATGAATAACAGAGGTTTGGAATGAAATGGGTTTGTGATCTGAAACAATAGCATCCCCAATTTCCAGATTAACCACAGACAATCCGTGAGACAGAACTAAATCAAGTGTATGGCCCTGTTGATGAGATGGGCCAACAACATTTTGCACAAGGTTGAAAGATTGTAACAGATTTAGAAACTCCTGCACCAAAGGCTTGTCAGGACAGCAAACGTGCACATTACAGTCTCCCAGAATCAAGACCCTGTCGTAATTGAGCAGTATTCCAGTCAGAAAGTCAGAAAATTAACTTATGAAGTTTTTGTTGTACATAACTTGAATTACATAATGGAGGGAGTGGTGCTGCAGAGGTTAGAAGATGGGCCTGTGATCGGAAAGTTACAGGTTCAACTCCCGGTACCGTCAACCTCAAAAAATGTGGGTGGAAAAGGTGAAACATCCACACCTGCCTCCACTCTCATTCACCCCACTCTGGGCCCCTGAGCCCCTCCACCTGTTCCCCAAACAGGTCTCTCTTGAAAATGAGTTCTTGTGACTCAATGAGGCTACCTGTATAAATAAAGGGTAAATGAAAATGAAAAAAAAATTCCAGATCGCTTCATTTAGCTCAGATGGCTTCATTATATCTCTCACCACTAAGAGAAGCACAGTTATTATTGTTACTGTTATTATTGAGCACATGTAGTATGTTATAGTCCAGTGCTGCGTGTTGAATATGCAGTGCTTTCAAACTCGATCCAACTGGCATCTCTTCTAGAGTTGCATTCGGGCCCAACAAATCTGATCCGAGCCGGCCGCACCCCGTAGTCATAATTTCCGAACCCCACCCGACTCGACGAATTAACAGTGCAAGTCCGAACCTGAAAAACCCTGACATTTTTAATTAGGCTTTGACTGCATATGTAGTCATTAATGGTCGTCGGAAGCAAACAGCTGAATCAAACGGGCAGAGGATCTGAGCTGAGGGGTGTTTGTCCTTTCATGGCCATCAAAGCCCATTAAATCCCTGCTTCTGCCTGCATTCTGCATTATTCAGACATGGACCCTGCTATGACATGTCTGCTTTGGGATCTCATCTGTTTGGGTTGTCCACTGAGTACAGCAACTGAACGTATATTTGGGCACTGAAGCTTAACTGAACTTTATTTTACCTCTTTCAAGGCTGGTCAGCGCACGGTGAAATGGCCATGTGCGGCTGGTGAATGTATGGCAATCCACGTTGATACAGTCAAAAGCCCAAATCAGACAAATATGCAAATCGAGTCTAAATACCTTAAAAATTCTTTAGTTGTGAGGGAAATACTGTATTTTATGTGAGGAGAAACATCTAACGGTAGATCACATTATTTCTTGTACCCAAATACTGTACCCTGGTTAAGAAAATTACATTTGAATAATTATGTAAAACATGGAAGAGATGCTGTAGTACAACATTTTTAACTTGTGGAGGAAAATAGTTCAATGATCTGTCATTTTTTATCTACACATTTTAAGTAAAACCTTCCTACTGGTTTCAGAAACTTATATGCTAACAATAATCTGATAAATTCTCTTTCTTTGACTTAAATGTTTGGATTTCCTCAGTTTTCAGGCAACAACCCTACTTCTGTTTGCATTCAGTAATATATTGAGAATCATTTGATTTAAAATGGCAAAAAGTCTGGATGTTTAGGCAAAATTATTGCATAGCATTTTACAAGTTTGAGGTTTGCAGAACTGCAAGGTTATGGAAGATGTTTAAAATTTCAAGATTTATAGACAAGAAGCAGAATAACAGATTGGACAAACTGCATTAGAAACTAAATGCACACATAAGGAGTTTATTTTATATTACAAACATTCTCCGTGTTTCCGCACCTCCCTGACCCCTCCTCCGAGCAAAGTGCCAGGTGGGACATAAAAAGTTGGGAGGTCTCAAGCTCGGGACATCAAACGGATGCATCATGGCTGAGTCACTCTCAAGGCACCAGATCACTGCCCGGCATCGTGAAAACAGGGCGGCTGAGCATAAAACATTTGGGAAAGTGAGACATGAGCGGCCATGGAGGAATGTAATCAAAGTGTTTTTTTATGACGTTTAGCAGCAGGGACACGAGACACTGCAGTATTGGACAGCGTTCCACTCTGTTACTGTATCTGTGATGCACGCCTGCTTTGAATCTTAATGTTTTTAAATAAGCGTTCCTTCTAATTCCTGTCTGTATGTGCGTAAGAGAGATGACTGCCTCATGGAACATTCATCACACTTAAATTAACATGCCAGCATTTACTAAGGTTTAACAGTCAACATGCTCAACAATTCCTAAAAAAAAAAAAAAAAAAAATCCAGTAGAAATGGTGATCTGTGTCAAAAGAGGAACGAAACACAAAACAGGATGATGATGGTGCAAACGGAAGCACAAACGGGAGCCGGAAAACACAAATCAGAGCTGGAATCTTTATATACTGAGGAGAAACTGGTGGCTAATGAGGAGCAGGTGTGCTAATTAATAGCACCTTAAATAAATCAAGGTGGACAGCTTCAGTTCCTGTTGCAAGATGTTCTAGGTTGCAGAAGCTGAGTAGGAAAAGGCCTTTTTGCCAAGTTCAGTCTGCACTGAGGGAACGCTGACGGTAATGATGGCCTGAGAGTGCACGTTGTAACTGCACTCATGGCATGTCGTGTGTGGGAGGAGATATAAGAAGGCAGCAGACCAAGGAGGGACTTATAGATGAAAATGAACCAGTGTGAGAGCCTACAGGTAGATAATGATGCCCAACTGACCAATAAGTACAGAGTGCAGTGATGGGTACGGTAATTACAACCAGTTCTGAATCTTGGCATGCCATGATAGACAGTATCCAACATGGGCAAGGAGCTGGCATGGGCTTTCATGTAAATATTGTCACCATAATCAATGACCGGTAGGAAGGTAGCGGTTACAAAGTGTTTTCTGGCATTCAGAGTTAAGCAAGATCAATTTCTGAAAAAGAAACCCAATTTGAATTTCAGTTTATTAAGTTTTCGATTTGTGGTTTAAAAGAGAGACGTGCATCGACCAAAATTCCCCAGTATTTGTAAGAATCTACAAACTCAATAGGAACACCATGCATGGATGAGATGGGAGGAAGAGTTGCTGGCACCAAGTTTCTGTTTGAAAACAACATCCGTTTAGTTTTATCAGCATTTAGCACCAGATTGAGATTAAATAAGTCTGACTGAATAATGTCAAATGCAGACTGTAGAAGCTGGAAAGCCTTGGCAGCTGTTAGCAATAAACAACAGTGTCATCGGCACAGAGATGCAAGGATGTGTCAGGAATGTTTAGACCTACATTATTTATATAAATTGTAAAAAAGTGGGACTTAAAACTGGCACACCATTGGTGACCGTTAGGTAGCTAGACTAAGTACTGTTATGTCGAAAGTTGACAGTTGATGGCAATATTCTACTACAGAGACTTGGAAATGATATTGTGATTACAGGAACAGCTCTAAATTGGTTTAAATCATATTTATCTGATAGATTCCAATTTGTACATGTAAATAATTAATCTTCTTCATACATCAAAGATAGTCATGGAATTCCTCAGGGTTCAGTGCTTGGAGCAGTACTCTTTAACTTTTCTAAAAACTGGTTAATGCATTTGTCACATCTAGACTGGACCATTGCAATGGTTTATTATCTGGGTGTCCAAATACTTTAAAACGTCTTCAGTTGATCCAAAATGCTGCTGCCAGAGTCTTAACTGGAGTTACTGGGAGAGATCATATTTTTCATTCGTTCAACCTTTTATTTATAGAGGTTAGTTCCCACTGAGCTTCAGGGGACTCATTTACAAGGGATACCTGTTACATACAACATACAGATAGATGAGGAAAAGAGAACATGAGGGTGGAGGAAGTTTAAAAAAAATCATGTCTCACACACCATGTCTTAGCTGTGGTACAGTGTAAAAGATGGAAAAAAAAAAGACTTTGCAACATAACAGCGACATACAATGGCATCATACTACATTTATGCATAGGTCAACAAAGACGGTGAGTTGTTCGTGGACACTCCAGAAAGTTCCGATAAGATGGTACAGTGTCTATCAGCGGCACAATTCTGATAAGGCCATAGATGTCCTTGGGAGGTGTGTGTGTGTGTGTGTGGGGGGGGGGGCCCAGGCAGAGCTTCTTAGTTTATGTATCCTCCAGGAGCAATTTGATATAAGTTGGCCTATCCAACAAAATTGTTTTGGGCAGGAAGACTCTACTGACAAGTCTGCCTTCAGATCTGCTGGAACACTCGATGGCGAATCCAAACAGCCAGATCCATGAACATTCTGCCGAAGGCGGGCTTACAACTCCTCTAAGATCTCTTCCTTCCAACCGTCCATAAACACTGCCACAAAGTTCCACCTCTGTTACAAGTCCACTATTGGTTTGCACTAGGGATGCACGATCCACTTTTTTATACTTCTGATACCTAAATCTAAATATCGTCCGATACCGATCCAGTTCCGATATCATCATTGATTTTATATGAGGCTGTAATAATCTCCTCTCTCAAGTACAATTTGTACAAATACAGGTATATGAATGTTTCTGTTCAGTGACACGGTGCCCTGAGTTGACTTCTGTTGTGACTTGGTGCTATATAAATAAACTGAACTAAATTGAATTGCTCTTTTTGACAAGTTTGAAGCTCATTCATTGCTGATTATTTAGGGTTTGGACAAAATGTGGCAGCAATTGTTGCAGGAAAAGAAAACTACAATATACTATGCGTCAATGTACATTCAAAGAAGATACAAAATGAGTTTTAAAAGATCAGCACGTGCACAGATAATTCTTCCAGATGTGCTGGGGATGAAACCTCTTCCCTCCCACACTGGATTCTGTCCACAAAAGTGTCCATTTTGCTAAAACTAGTTTAACATACACAAAGTAGAAGTTTTACTTTGTCTTTACTCTAAGAAAGGCTTTATGTTCTCCATGTTTCCTGTTTCTGGTGTATTTCTGTTGCAGTGTTACAGCCCCACATACAGGCCTGGCATTGTGACTACTCATTATGATTGGTTTTCTGTGTCTCCGTGTGGATGAAAACTTTTCTGGAAACAGAGCTGTTAGCCCATCAGTCTGGTCCGAACTGAAGATGTTCAAACTGCACCCACTTCAAGATGAATGAAGGATCTTTTCAAATGTTGAAGAACTATTTATAATCTTTAGACACCTCCCAGTTGCCCGTGCGTTGTAGAAATTGTCTGTCCGTCGGTGAGAGTGCTGCGTCTCCAGAGCAACATGTACTTTTGTGGCGAAGAGCGGCACTTTCAACTTAACGAGGCCGTGCACCGCCTGATTCATTCACTCTAAAATACACGCTGGGCCCGAGAGCAGCATATCATTAGAAATCACTTGACGAGGAACCCAAACAGAAGAGGGAAGAAGAGGCGCACAAAAAGAAAGAAACGGGAACAAGAGGAGGAGGAGGAGGTGTCAGGAGAAGTGTACGCTCCTGCTCCTTTGTGACCTGTTGAAACGACTCGGTGCTCAGGGTCACCGAGAGCAGAGGAGGGGAGGGAAAGCTGTTCTTTCTCTGCTCATGCTTTTCTTGCCCTTTGAGCCAGTCCACTCCCTTTGAATCTGATTCCCAAAGTGTGTCAGTGCCGATCACTGTTTGTTTCAGATATCATTGACCTCAGTGCGTGTGTGCACGTTTGGAAAGGGAACCCTGCAGGCAGTTTTTTTTTTTCTCATGCACTAACTGTTCAGCATCATGGCCAAACCACACAGCAGAGGCTCTCTGGAAAGCGCAGCTTGTATTTTTCATGATGCACGCCGCTCCAGAGGTCTAGTTATGCCTGGTTTGAAAGTACAGACACTCTCATGTCAAAGACAGACTCTATAAATCACACACAGTCATTAGTGGGAAAAAATATGCCTTAAACTCGAGTCTTTTGAGGGCTTGGCAGTACAACATAAAGCCTTGACAAATAAAAGCAATAAACTATTTATTGTTTCAGGGTTAGATGGTTACATCTCTGCACACAGACAGGAATGGCATTTACGCAAAGAATTGGCTGTAAACGCTTTTTATTTGAAACCCAGGATATAATTAGAAACTTGTGGCTTTGCGAGAAAGGATATGTATGGATGTGTGTGTGTGTGTGTGTGTGTGTGTGTGCGTTTCTCCCACATTCACTTTCTCCTTCTTCTTAGTCAAGTAGCTCCCAAATATTTTGTGTGAGAAATAAAGATCACATGAGGAATTTCACAGTTGACCGTGGCTAAAATACATTAGACTATATGGTCGAGAAATTTGATTCCGACGAGCCGCTCATCATGAAAACAAACTGAATTTAAATAATATTCATAACCTCTGATTTAACAGTTGTATCCTGATTTGTGACTTTTTTTGTTGTGTCAATTGAAAGCAAACACAAAAGTAAAAACAAGTTTTTTTTGTTTTTTTTTAAGTGAAATTGTTTGGAGTTGTTTTAAGCAGTAAGTATCTTACCTGCAGAACTAAACAGTCAGAGCTCCGCCTACACACCCTCTTAGCTTGCTAACAAGCTGTCAATCACAGCATGACAAGACCCTTTTCTTTCTGGTTTAAAATAAAAATAAAAATGGAGTTTACACACACATTCGAGCAAGGTAAGTTACGTGAATCAACAAAAATCAACACCTGATAAATTATCTGAAAATCATATTTTATTTTAGTCAGGAAAATGTACCCAGCGGGGGGGACAGGACGAAAAAAACTGTACCGCAGCCAGCCTCTAGGGGTCACTTTTCTTTGTGGCTTCAACTTCTGGCTTCGTCTTAGATTTGCATTCGAGCCCAAATAAATCCGACCCGGCCCCAGCCCATAGCCATCATTTCCAGACTCGAAAAATTAACTGTAATTACAGGTCCGAACCTGAAAACCCACCCAACTTTACTGCTTTTGTAAGCAAATCAGTTTGACTTGATTTAAAAACGTATTTCAAAGAAAGGAAGATGTAAGAATTCTTGTTTATTATCAAGAGTCAGCAGATTATTATAGTTTATATAGTTGTTAATGGTCGGCGGACGTGCAGCTGAGTAGAAGGGGACAGAAGATGGATGGATGCTGAGAGGGTGTTTGTCTGTTTCATGGCCGTCAAAGCGCATTAAATCCTTGCTTCTGCCTGAATTCTGCTTTATTCGGACATGGACCCTGCTCTGACATGTCTGCGAGGATATTTGGGGATCTCACCTGTTTTCAAACCCATTCAGCAAATTGGGTTGTCGGCTGACGCAGCGGCAGACGCAGCGGCAGACGCAGCGGCTGACGCAGCGGCTGACGCAGCGGCTGACGCAGCGGCTGACGCAGCGGCTGACGCAGCGGCTGAGTTCATTTGGGCTTTGGATGGATTGCTGGCGGTAGTCCATCTGAAGCTTAACTTAACTTTTTTTTTTTTTACTTCATTCAACCGACCGGTCAGCACGCGGTCAAACGGCTGCGGGTGGCTGGTGATCCAAATGTATGGCAAGCCATGTTGCCATAAAATTGGATTGTCAGCCGCGTGTGTCCGCTGATTCAATCAAAAGCCTGACCCGGCCTGCCCATCCAGCACATTATTATGTCCCGGCTCGAAGATGTGCCGGGTTTCGGGCCCTGGTTAGAAATGATGGCGCTACTTTGTCTTGTCTCATCAGCTGTTCTGCACCATATCTCGCTTCGACTCCAGTCAGGTTTACATGGTCTCTGTGGTCTTCTATCTACTGGTAACTTGAGTGTTACCTTGATGTGGGCGGGGTCATCAAAGCGTGGCTGCCTGAAACCTCTGGTATTCTTTCTGAGGCAAGCACAACAGCTGTGGGCAAATAAGTGAAATAAAGTAAATCTAAATCACTAAATCATTCACCATTCTCTGTCACGGTTTCTAAAAATTCCTAGTTCAAGTCGAGGCTACCTTCCTTCTACCAGTAGCAGCCCATAAATCAAGTCCATTTGGTTTAACTTTTTTACCTGTTGATATTTGAACAGCTTTACCATGTAGTGTATATTATGCCGTTGCCAGGATTGGAAACGGTAAGTTTAATTTTTGGGAGGTAGATGGTGTCCATGATAGATGTCTCCCTCTCTGGCCAATCAATGTCCTCCAGTCTACTGACATTTAATCTTAGATTGTTTTGGCTGCTTGGAATCTCAACCCAGTAGGTTCTAAAAACCAAGGTTGAATTTTGTGGGTTGTTGTCAAAAGGAAAGACTCTAAAGCCGCTCCGAGTCGAGCCCATGAAGAAAGTCCTCATAGTAAATCTTGACGATCGCAGCCCAGAATCGTACCTAAAGTGAGTGCACCAAGGTCGCTCCATGTATCCACCCACTGATCAGATGAGACTCGTTTGCCTGCAGCTTTAATCCAAAAACAACTGCAGACATTTGAAAACTGACTGATTATGAAAATGGCGTTAACCTGCCCTTTTGACAACATCTGGTTACGTAAAGTGAGAAATGCTGCTTAGAGAGACCAAAGAGCTCCTGCTTGACTCAGCTGGCAAAGGGGACATTTTAGCAGCTAGAATGCACGTGGTTAGGCTTTCAATATCTGAATTTCTTTGTATTTTTATTGTAATATTTTCTTATATTGTTACATATTTTAATTGATTTGGTATACTTTTTGGGTTTCTGGTGTCATTTATGATATATTAATTGATTAACGTGAAGCACTTTAACATTTGTTTAAAGTGCTATACAAATAAAGTGTTGAAGTCGTCGTCGTCATCAGAAATATTGTTTACAAAGTAATAAACTGTCTCAAGTAAAAGTGATGAGATGTAAAAAATACTCAACGCTTGCTTGAAGTGCTTAGAAAGTTTTGAGTTTGAATTAAAGTGGTTAGGGTCAAAGTTAAGGTCAGGACTGCACACCAAGTCAGGTCATCTGGACAGTCGACGCCTCCTGCAGGCAGGCAGACACAGCCAAAGTGGTTCAAGACATCAACGAAGGGGGACAGGACAGCCCCCAGAAACCATCTCCAGCAAACTGGTTGGTCCTCTAATAGAGTACTGCTTAGTGGCAAAACCATTTACTTGGGACTCCTCAGACTGATGAAGCCCTCCGGATAGAGGGCGAAACGTCTTTCCACCATAAAAGAAACTGTCCAGAAGACCTGACTGAGAATTATTGGATTTTGTACCTGGATGATTGAGCATGAACTTTGGAGTCTTAAGATGATTTCCCCCAAAAATCTAATAAAGTTCAAAGATGATTTGTTATTATCAGCTGTTATCAAATCATGAAAACTGAATATTCTATGGTTTTGGAGTTTTAGCCAACAGGTTTTCTCAAAGCGACTGTTTGCCCGTGGCTTAATTTCTACTCTGAATTCTGCCTGTCATATTAGGAGTGCTGTCAGGGAGTGACAGACACATATTCCCATGAGCCACAGGCTTTAACATTTCTTTTGCTCGTGGTTCTCTGGAATATTCCAAAAGAAAACCCCAAATTCCCGTTGAGCTTCTGAGGAGGAACTTGATGGATGTTGGAATTTCAGGCACTTTCTGCAGATTTCCTTTAGTTTCGTTTGCAGTTTGGTTTGATTCACGTCATTAAACCACCTGATGAGGTTTGAGGCATTAAAACTTCTTCTCTGGTTCCAGGAAAACATGAAGGCTCGGCTCAAAATAAACTCTCCCACAGCGTCTCCGTCGTGTTGCTAAGCTCCTTTATCCTCTTCGTCAGGTGACAAGTCCTGACCTACCAGCAAAACAGACAGGTGCAGAAACAAAAGACAGAGGCTGCACATACCCCGTGGATGTCTAAGGGATCAGGTTGGGTTGAGCTAGAGTGCCACTTCCACATGTGCTTGACAAGATGCTGGATTTGCATTTTGTTTTGTAAAGATATAACTTTTCATTACTGTATGTGTTTGAGCGCCATCCTGTCAGCAACTCCGCAGCTTCGTAACGCCAAGCAGGTGGAATGGAAACCTGTAGTAGCTGCTGACAGAGATATTAGTTTCACTTCTGGTGTCTTTTTTATCTCCCAGAAAACAAACAACACGATGCACAGTCCCCCATGACCCCCTCGGCAGTGAAAGAGGAGCACGAGTTACGCAAAATTAATCCTCCATTTGATGTGAAACGTGACGATCCTCAGGTCTTTTAAGGATTCAGAAGCAAGGGTGAGATTATGTTTTCATTCTCTCTTGTTCCACTGCTGACAGAGCAGCACAGTTTATTTACTTGAGCAGCTTTTTACTGCCACTCCCCCCACACCGCTGCCAACCCTGCCGCCTCACTGAAAGTCTCTGTTAAGTGATAAGCTGAGGGGAGCCATTAATTCCCCCCGGCACACTGTCAGTCTTTTCACTTCACTTTAACAGAGCTCAACATGCCCTTTACAGAGTCACTGATGTGAGGAGTACACCTCCATCTGAACATTTGTTACCATAGAAATCACACAGGTGGAGACTGTTTGGGTATGTTGAACAAATATGAGCTGAACCATCCTGCGACTGCCATCAAAGTCCTGAATGCCAAAAAAAAGAGCTATTAAGTATCAACAAAGTGTTGCATATCTTGTAAGATTTTGTGCACATTTGATGTGTTTCACTCCAATAGGACTAGATGAAACCTTTGGTTGAACATGGCATTAAAGGCTAAAACACACGTTTTCTTTTTTTCTGCGTCCAAAATGCTAAAGGATGCCACCTTCACACCTCAAATTTTTCATCAGGTCGAACTTTTAATATAAGGCTAAAACAACTACAACAAAAGTATTTTTGTGAAAAAGAAACATGAATGACTTTACAGAAAGTTGCCAAAGAAGTTGAAACTGAGTTGTTAAATTACAAGAAGCAGAACACTAGCTAAAAGCCAAAAGAAACAAAACGCTAGCTTAAAGCAAAAAGTAGCAAAACATTGCCTAAAAGCTAGACGTAGAAAAATGCCAGCTAAAAGAACAAAAGGCTAAAGTATCAAATGGATAGCTAAAAGCTAAAGTAACAAAAAGCTATCTGAAATCTTAAGTTGCAAAAGGCTAACTAAAAGCTAACTGTGGCAAAAAAAATAATTCTAAAGGCTACTTAAAAGATAAACATGACAAAATAGCTAAACAATCAAAGGGCTAGCTAGAAGCTATAAGTTGCAACAACTTAGAAAAAAGCTAAAAACCCAAAGCTTGCTAGAAGTTACAAATATAAAAAGGCTAACTTAAAGTAGCAAAATGCTGCAGCTGTGGCTGAGTGGTTAGAGCAGTTGTCCTCCAATGCAACAGTTGGGGGTTTGAATCCACCAGCAGTCACATGCCGAAGTGTCCATGGGCAAGACACTGAACCCCTCATTGCCTCTGATGTGTGTCCCATCGGTGTATGAATGTGATAAAGCTCTGATTAGTCTCTTTAGAATGATTTTGTCACAAACCAGGGTTTAGGATTCAGAATATGCCAGACACAGGAGTGCAAAACAAGAACAGTTTTAATAAACTAGTCTGCTGGTTGCTGGGGTCAGGGTCCAAGGCAGGAGTCCAAACTTCTCAGTCTATATGTGGCGGGTGAAATCCAGAGGCGTGGTCCAATGGTTGTAGCGGGGGTCAAGCACGTAGAAGCAGAGAAACAAGAACAGGGCCGAGTCGTGATCTAAGAGTAGTCAAAGGGAGAGCAAGAGTCGTTACCGTGGTCAGATATGCAGACAAATCCAGAGAGGGGCAAGGCAAGGCGAGGAGTAAAAAAAAAACAGGTGAGGGTTCAAGGCAAGACTAGGCAAAAGACAAAACTATGGACCAAGATACTATGACTGAAGACTTCACTATCAAGGACCATGGGAGGTTTAATAATTCGGCACTGGTGGAGAGGGAGAATGGGGCTTAAATAGAGACATGAACAGGTGAGAGGCATGAAGGTTGATTGCAGTGACTCAGCAGAGTGGGTGTGGTTAAGTGAGCAGGCAGATGTGCAGGTTGACAGGAGATGAGAATAATAAACTTGAACAGAATCTATGACCAGAAGGGCAGAAAACATGGCATGTCATGAAGGGACATGGAAGTGAGCAGATGGAGGGCCAGCGGGGGCCGCTGATCATGACATATTTGTTAAATTAGCTTTGTAGAGATCTAGTAGAGTGCTGTTTGAATGGGTAAATGAGGACACGGATTGTAGTGTAAAGTGCTTTGAGTATCTCGATAAGATAGAAAGGTGCTATATAAGTACAGTCCATTTAAAAACAGCAAAGGTTACCCTTCCTTTTTACTATAACTGTCTTTAACAAGCCTAACCTGCTGCACACCCTTTCCAGCCTGATCTCTCTGTCTTGCCAATCAGTACAAGCCCTTCTTGCCCTCTTTAGTGTCCAGCCTCTCATACAACTCATTATACGCCTTCTGCTTTGCCTTTGCCACCTCCCTCTTTGCTCTACGTTCCATTTCCTTATATTCCTGTCTTCTCTCTTCAGTCCTTTCACTGTCATACAGTATTTCTTCTTGGCTAACCTCTTTCTTTGAATAGCGTCCTGGACGTCATTATTTCACCACCAATTTTCCTTATCATCTATTCTCTGTCCAGATGACACACCAAGTACCTTCCTACTTGTCTCTCTAATTACAGTTGCTTTAGTAGCCCAGTTTTTTGGAAGCTCTTTCTTACCACCCAGAGCCTTTAACAGCTCCTCTCTGAATTTCTCACAACATTCTTCCTTCTTCAGCTTCTACTGTTTTGTCGTCTTCTCTGATTTTACTCCTTTTCTCATCGTCTTTGCAACAACATTCTACAGACAACCATCCGATGCTGTCTGGCCACGCTCTCCCCTGCCACAACCTTACAGTCTCCAATCTCCCTCAGGGTTCCTCTTCTACACAGAATGTAGTCGACCTGCGCACTCCTTCCTCCACTCTTATAGGTCCCTTTATGTTCCGCCCTTTTTTGGAAATGGGTGTTGACTATAGCCATTTCCATTCTCTTGTCAAAATCCACCACCACCTGTCCTTCCTGGTTTTTTTTTTTTCTCGACACCAAACCTACCCATCACTTCCTCATCCCCTCTGTTTCCTTCACCAACATGTCCATTCAGGTCTGCTCTGATCACCACTCTCTCCTCCCTGAGAATACTCTCTATCACTTCATCCAGATCCTTCCAAAATTTATCATTCTCCTCCACATCACATCCAACCCATGGAGCATAACCACTGATGATGTTTAGCATCAGACCTTTTACTGCTACCGTCAGACACATCATCCTATCTGACACCCTTTTCACCTCTACTACATTCTTTGCCAACTCCTCCTTCAGGACCACCCCTACCCCATTTCTCTTTCTATCCACACCATGGTAAAACAGTTTGAACCCTGCTCCAACGCTGTGAGCCTTGCTGCCTTTCCACTTGGTCTCTTGGACACCTAAAACATCTACCTTCCTTCTCTGCATCATGTCAGCCAGCTCTCTACCTTTGCCTGTCAGTGTCCCCACATTTAGAGTTGCAACCCTCAGTCCTACATTTTTATCAGCTATTGTTGTTTTTGTTTTATTTTAAGACTGTATTTTGTATTTCTGTAAAGCGCTTTGTGATTTTTATCTATAAAAATTGCTATATAAATATAGTTTACTTATTTACTTTTGACTTTCCTCTTCTCCCTCTGTCTCCTGACACGTTTTCCTCCTTGTGGTCTTCATCGAACAATAAAATAAAGTTTAATATTTTGTAAAGTATAAAAGTTTTGACAAATCAAATGTCAGAGCACTCATCTGCTCCCACCATTCTGGGTTTTTCTGTGAAAAAACACTTAGATTTGAGAATCAGTCTGTTTACTTTCTACATAAATTATTTGTAGAGAATTTGTATTTTGCGTTTGGCACAATAGTACTGCGGCCACAACGTGCTCATTTAAGAATGACAGGGTGTGAGAGGAAGTACCGTCGTCTTGGAACCTCACGACCACGTCTGCATCATCTGTTAACTCTCACACGTATGTGACAGAGGCCGTCCGCTGTGTCAGAGCAGATGTTGGCCTCCAGCTAACTGGAGGAGGGGGCTCCTCACCATGACCTCATCGGGACACACCTGCCCAATGGCACGTGTTGAATTGTGCAGGTGGTTTGAAGCGTCACACTCGTGCATTTGAGTGTAACGACACCTAAATCTAGAAAAGGTTACAAGATTTTGAACTTGTGATAAAAACAAGCAAGTCTAAAGTCTTCCATGTCGTAAAAGCCAACGTTTTAAAGAAAGATCTTCTGCAATCAGTTAGAGCTTGGAGAATGTGTTAGAGAGGACTCTCAGCTACAACCACATACAATTTTAGCTTTTTTTTAATTTTTATAAAAACTGAAAAAGTTATAGCCATTTTTGTCTTCTTCTTTCCATTTCCTTGACAATTCACATTATGTGATCAATCTATTCTCATCCATCCAAAGTGAAACTGGGTGAGTGGTACGTGCCGCACCACAGGTCTCCACCTGCAAACCAGCACTCATATTTATACTGGGAGGGATAAAGTTAACATCCCAATCCTCTTAGCGAGGACTTTGTCTTTTCGGTGAAACGCTCTCTGATCCCGTCTCTCTCGCAGAACCACATTTCCTCCAGAAAGTGTAGAAGAGTGTTTTAGGAGCCTGGTAAGCAGCACGCCCATGGAGCGGCCCGAGCTGCGTATGTGTGTCAGGACAGGAAGAGGAAACTGATCCTCTTAGCTGCCCGGAGTTGGCCCAAACTCAGGAAAGTGTCACTTGAGTTAGTCGACCTGAAAGGACTGAGCGATAGAGGCTCCTCTTCACCATCTCTTCTTCATGCGTTGTGTGGGGTGTCGTTTGTAAAGTTACACAGTCAAAACTTAACAGCAATATTTTGGTTTATTTAGCCTTTCATAAGGAAAATTATATTTTCACAGTCACATTTCCACAGTGTTATTTATACATTTATAAATGTCATAGTTCCAAACTAAATGTTTAATTTACAAGCTAAATATTTAGTTTACAAACTAAATATTTTAGTTTCTAGCTAAATATTTAACTTGCAAGTTAAATGTTTAGTTAGCAAACTATTTAATTTGGAAATTAAATGTTTAGTTTGAAAAATAAATATTTAGCTTGTACAAGCTAAATATTTAGTTAGCAAATTAAATATTTAATTTGAAAATTGAATGTTTAGCTTGGAAAATAGATAATTAGGTCCAAGCTAAATATTTAGTTAGTAGATAAAATATTTAGTTTAGGAATTAAATGTTTAGTTTAGAAATTAAATATTTAGCTTGGGCAAAAAATATTAAATTTTGAAATTAAATGTTTAATTTACACCTAAATATTTAGTTGACTAACTAAATATTTAACGTGCAAGTTAGGTATTTAGTTTGGAACTATGACATTTTCAAATGTATGAATGATATGATGAAAATATGACTTTGGAAAAAAAAAACTTTTTTTTCTTATGAAAGGCTAAATAAAACAAAATATTGCTGTTGACTTTTGACTGTGTAACTTTACAAACGGCACCCCATAACGTCCAGATTGCTGAGAACAATTCTCTTTAAAGGAATAGTTCTTACTTTTAGGAGCAGCTACTCATGAGTTGGCAGTATTTTACCTGCCGTATCCACCTTATTCCTGGGGACTGTACTGTACAAATCATTATGGGTACAACTTCCTGTCAGACACTGGCAGTAAGCATTGGCTAACCACTGTAGCTGAATATGGACCATGATTTATTAGAAAGTACAAAGTAATTTGCATTCAGTTAAGTGGATTAAACACTGTTTTTGTTTTGTTTATAGTTATTTAACAACCGTTAAGTTTACTAAAACAGCCGTGCTGAGTTCAGGTACCTGCTGTGTTCACGGCTGCACAAACAACCAGACCAAACTAAATCAGTGGCTACAACAAGTGTTTTGAACACGGACCCAAAATAAAGAGTTCCTGTGAAAAGAGCTATAGTTTCCATCTCCTACCTACAGATGAGGAATTAAGAAGAATGTGGCTGAAAAATGTGAACTTGAAGAGACCAGCCAAACTGATGTATGTGAACTCATTTCACTTAGTTGACAAACGGCCGACGGAGGAAAACCTGCATCCTACTTTGTGTCTGGACGACAATAAACCACCGGAGAAGAGACGCCGGATCCTCAGAAGGATTGAAAACAGTGACGAGAACATCAGGCATGATTTCAAGTGTATGGAGGTCACAGCTTCATAGTATTTGTTCATCTTCAGTTTTATGATTTTCTCTGTAATTAACCCAAGCTCAGTGATGGAGGACTTTAAGGCTTTGGCTGGACTCTACTTCTCCAAACAGAAAATGATTTTTCTGCAGTCTGCCGCAGGTAAGACACTGACTGCATGTCCATTAATCCACACACACCTACTTCATGAAACCTGACTCATCCCTTAGAGGCAGTTGATTTTTATGAACAAATAAGTTGAATCTAAATGAGCAGGTTAAACATCTGGCAGAGACTTCACCAGAATCACAGTTTAACACATTCCGTAAAGCTCAAATTCTCTAGTCTCTGATTTAAAAAAAAAAAACAAAAAAACGCTATTAATAGTAAGATGACTCAAGTTTTGCTGTTTCAGCTCCTTAGCTCGACACATTCTTCCTCTTGTCGTTTTTGTTTTGGTGTCTTCAAATATTTCTCTGACAACGTCGAGTAGAGAACAGCAGAGCCAAATGTGTTCATTCCTTGGATTGATTGAAAACAGACCCAACAGGAAGAGTTTATTCCTGTCGAGCAGCCCCCGTTACAAAAATCGATAAGAAGTACCTCATTTCAAAAGCATTTAATAGACATCAATAAAACGTTCACTGCTGCCCTTTATGAAAACAGTGGCGTTTTGTTACAGCGATAAAACCTCAATCATAAACCAGAAAGTTAACTTGGAGAATTTCTGGTCAAATTCATTTTCTTCTTTTAAAATTCACTCTGTTTATTCAAAAACATTATTCTCTTTGAAATTAGCTTCAGCCTTTTGCTCCGTTTATACTTTCTCAGGTTGACTTTTGCTTCTAGCTACTGTCCTGATAGTTTCAGCTTTTATCTACGAGGTAACTCATAATAGGTTTAGCTGGGGTTTTGCTGATATTAGCTTTTGGCTACGAATCGTCTCACTTGAACTTTAGACTACAGTCCTACTTATTTTAGCTATTAGCTACTGGTGTTTGCACTTTGTCTTTGTACTCTTCTGTTTGTCTTAACTGGTGTTCCACTGGTTTTATGTGGTGTTCCACTGGTTATAACTGGTGTTCCACTGGTTTTACCTGGTGTTCCATTGGTTATAATTGGTATTCCACTGGTTATACCTGTGTTCCACTGGTTTTATGGGGTGCTCCACTGACTTTACCTGGTGTTCCACAGGTTTATTGTTGGTCTTCTGGTATTGCCTGGTGTTCCACTACTTTTATGTGGTGTTCCACTGGTTATAACTGGTGTTCCACTGGTTATAACTGGTGTTCCACTACTTTTATGTGGTGTTCCACTGGTTATAACTGGTGTTCCACTGGTTATAACTGGTGTTCCACTAATTTTATGTGGCATTCCACAGGTTTTACTGTTAGTCTTCTGGTTTTACTGTGTTCTACTGGTTTTAACTGCATGTTCCACTGGCTTTAAATTGTGTTCTGTTGGTTTCACTTGTTTTTCCACTGGTTTCCATTAGTGGTCTACTGGTTTTACTGTTGGTCTCCTGGTTTTACATTTCAGTGCTTTTAACTGGTGTTCCACGGGTTTTAACTGGTGTTCCACTGGTTTTACCTGGTGTGCCACTGCTTTTAACTTGAGTTCTGTAGGTTTTTACTGGTGTTCTACATGTTTTACTGTGGGTTTTCTGGTTTTAGCTAATCTTCTCCTTGTCTTTACTGGTTTTCTGCTGGTTTTAACAGTTGTTCCACTTTTTTTTACCTGGTGTTCCACATGTTTTACTGTTGGTCTTATGATTTTACCAGGCGTTTTACTGGTTTGAACTGAGGTTCTAATGGCTTAACTGGTTTATCTGGTGCTCTACTGGTCTTAAGTCATGTTCTTCTTGTTTTAACTGGTGTTCTACAGGTAGTAATTGGCATTCTGTTGGTTTTAATTAGTGTTTTTCTTTGTCCTAACTAGTCCTTTGCAGGTGTTAACTGGTGTCCTACCAAAGTTAACGTGTGTTTTGCTCATTGTAACTTGAGCTACAGTATGTTCTTTAAATTTGTGCTCTACTGATTTATTTGATGTTTTGCTTGTCTTAATTAGTGTTCTGCTTTTTAAATTTGGCGTTCTCTTCCTTTTAGCTGTTGTTTTGCTTGTTTCCTTCACGTTCTGCCAGTTTTAGTTTGTGTTCTACTTTTATTCTGCACCTCTCCCTGTTTCAACTTCAACAATTCAGTTTCAGCTCCTTCAATAAAATTAATCTGTCATTTCCGCAAAAAATAATTTATCTGCTTTAAAGTTTGTTCTGTTTCCCAAAAATTAACATACTAAAGAAAAGTAAGTTGTGTCCTCATGTTGTTCATAAAACAGCACTCAGACACAAACACTCTCACAGATACAGATACAGTTATTCCAACAACACAGGCCTAAAAGTTTCTGGAAAATGATTCAGCTGTCAGTCGCGACCTCAGAATAGCCAAATTAATGGGGTCTGAGGATGGTGGTTAACAAAGGCAGATGTCTGCCACCCAAGTTGGCATCCTCCTCATGGTAACATCCCTTCTTCTTTGCTTTACTGAAGTAAAAACATTAAGCGGTAATGTTAGATGTCAGCTTTGATTATAATGAAGGTTACAGATTCCCAGCATCCACCAATTATCTCTTACATTTTTCCGAGTTTACAAGATTTTCACCACGCTGCGCCGTCCTGTGATGTGAAGACCCCAGAACAACTCAGACACCGCTGCAGAAATGATCCAGGCTTTATTAGTTCATCTTGTTCCCTCTGTGACGGACGAGGCCTGTCCTCGCTGTCAGCATTCCAGCTGAGTTAAGGAGCAACATATGATTTTCCTCGACGTGATGCTGGCAGCGCAGATTATTTATACTTTTTGCCTGCAAGCCACAGTCAACATCATTAAAAGAAATACATGTTAATCATTTTGCTGATGGGAAAGCATAAAAAAACTGCGCTGCAAAAAATAAAAAATAAAAAAACAAACAAAAAAAAATAACAGGCGACACAAAGCAGACGATCTTCAAATATTTGGGCTGCCCTGAGAGGATGTTTACGAGGTTGGAGCAGATTTCTCATTTGATAAGAAGGAGCTTCGTTTGGCTGCTTAAAGAAATCTAATCAATCTCACTCCGGCTCAGCCACTGGAATCTGATGAATTCCACAAGAAGCTGGGAACTGATTTGCCTCTGATGAACGGTTTGTTGCACAAAAAGAGGACATTTGATGGATTTTAGTGGCTTTTGCTGCTTTTCCATTTGAATTAGTTGCTTTTACGATGTTCAGCATTTTTGGAACCGTTTGTTTGTTTGTTTACTTGGACCTAGTTTTTCATACCATTGACCATCATTTCAGCACCTTAAGCTTAAATGACAATAATTATTGGTTTATAAAAATATAACATCAGTATTAATACTGAGAGTTATAAATTAAACCAAACAGTTGCAGATAAAATGTTTTTTTTACGAGGCGTTTGAATTAGTATACAAAGCTGTGTTGATTTGTATCAAGAGTACAACTTCTCTTTCTTTTAATGATGCATATTTTTCAAAGAACTTAGCATATTTAACATGCATATAAAACTATAATAATTGAATTGGATCAATTTAACTTTAATTTGTCAGATTGAACTGTATTTAACAATCCACAATTGGCATCAAAGTATAATAATCCAGGTAAAAACATCCAACAAAGTTCAGTCAAGTCATCTGGATAGTTTATTTTTTGTTGCGACGTTTCGTCCTTCATCCAAAGCAAACTGGTCGGCCCACTCTGTGAGTGTGCTGCTTGTGGGACTGAGTTTGTTGTAGCTCCTCGAATTGATGAAGTCATTTGGATGGAGGTCAAAACGTTTCAACAATAAATTAAAAAGAAATCGTCCACATGACCTGACTAAATTTTGTTGGAGTCCAGAAACTGGGCTGTATTCATTTAATAAAACTGACTTTTAATTAGTTTTGGTCAAATGGGTTGTAACTACTGTAAATGGAATTGGATGTTATAAGACAAAAATGAACAAAATCGTTTTTGAGGCGAAGATAAACATCATCAAAAACCGAAATTTCAGTCCTAGCATTTGGCTTTTGAAAAATATGAAGCTGACCTTTCAATTCATAACAAATCGTTGCATGTACAAGTTTATTACATCATTTATTTAGTCAGTAGTTTAAAAGATATGCAGCGAAGAGATGGTGAATATATTTGAGAAATTACATTACCATACCATACCATTTTATTTATAGAGAACTTAAAACAGCTACAAGGCCAACCAAAGTGCTGTACAGACAGAACAACAGGTAACACACAAAGCAAAATACAAAATAAGGTAAATCAGAATATAGACATAAAAACGATGCAGATAATAAATATGACGACAAACCAGTGTGGAGCATACAGGATCAAAACACAGATCCTCTGGTGTTGAAAGCCACTGAATAGTAGTGAGTTTTTAAATGGGATTTGAAAACCGAGAGGGAGAGGGCCTGTCTGACAAGCAGAGGTAACTCGTTCCAAAGTCTTGGTCCTGCTACAGAGAAGGCCCTGTCACCTCTGTGCTTAAGACGAGTTCCTGGAACTGTGAGGAGCAACTGGTCCGCTGACCTCAGGGAGCGTGTTGGGACATACGGTTGTAGCAGATCAGAGAGATGGGGGGGTCGAAACTGTTCAGCGATTTGTAGACATACAGAAGTATTTTGAACTGGATTTGAAGGTGAACCGGTAACCAGTGCAGTGAGGCCAAAACTGGTGCAATGTGCTCTCTTTTGCCTGTACTGGTTAAAAATCGGGCTGCTGCATTCTGGACCAGTTGTAGTCGTGCAATGGAGGTCTGACTGATACCAAACAGGAGCGAATTGCAGTAATCAAGCCTAGATGCAATGAATGCATGTATTACTGTCTCCAGGTTATTTTTGGACAATATGGGCTTCAGTTTAGACAGCCGCCTCAGTTGGAAGAAGCATGATTTAACAATCATGTTTACATGATTGTTAAGTTTCAGGAAAGGGTCCATTATCACTCCCAGATTAGTGACTCTTTGTTTTTCTGACAGGGTTAGAGCGGAGAGGTCGATGCAGTGGTTTGTGATTGTGTTGTTGGGAGGGAACAACATGACTTCAGACTTCTTTTCATTGAAACTTAAGAAGTTTAAAGCCATCCAGTCCCTGATGTCAGCCAGGCAGTTGAGCAGCGGTTGAATAGAGCATGTACCATTGTGTCTTAGGGGGAAGTAAATTTGACAGTCATCGGCGTAGAAGTGAAATGGTATGTTGTGTTTCCAGAAAATAGCACCAAGCGGCAGCAGGTATAGAGAGAATAGGAGGGGACCCAGGATGGACCCCTGCGGAACCCCCCATTTAAGCTCTGCCTCTGCAGAACTAAAATCCTTGATGGAGACACAAAAGGATCTGCCAGTGAGGTAAGAACTGAACCAACTGAGGGCTGACCCGGTGATACCCACCCACTGCTCCAACCTAGCAATGAGGATCTCATGGTCGATGGTGTCAAAGGCGGCTGCGAGGTCCAACAGGACAAGCAGCACAGAATCACCAGTATCTGTGGATCTGAAGATGTTATTAAAAACCTTCAATAGGGCAGTTTCAGTGCTGTGGAGAGGTTTAAAGCCAGATTGAAATAACTCTAAAATGGCGTGATCATCCAGGAAGCACTTCAACTGGGACTCGACTATTTTCTCCAGTATTTTAGAAACAAATGGGAGTTTGGAGACAGGCCGGTAGTTGGAAACGACTGAGGGGTCAAGGTTTGGTTTTTTCAGGAGAGGCTGGACAGCAGCATGTTTAAAGGTTTTTGGCACCACGCCAGTGGATAAACTACTGTTTACTATAGTAAGAATGGACGGACCTAGAGTAGGAAAAACCTCCTTTAGTAGTCAAGGGGGGACCAGAAGGTTTCAAGCTGCACATGACCTGCTCTAGAGAAGATAGAGTGATGGGTTGAAAATGGTCAAATAGAGCTACAGATTGAGGTGGGATGGATGGGTCATGAGTTGGAGGGGAAATGAGAGCCCGGGTGGTTGCAATTTTTTCCAAAAAGAAATGTAAGAAGTTCTCGCACAGCTCAGTCGAGGCTTCCAGAGGTGATGGTTCAGTGAGGTGGAGAACAGAGTTTAGGGTCGAGAAGAGGACACGTGGGCTGTGAGAGTTTGAGGTTATGATATCAGAAAAGTATTTGGCTTTAGCAGCTTTTACTGCTTTCTGATGACGGCGCCAACTCTCTTTAAGTATTTGAAAAGAGACCTGCAGCCTGTCTTTCCTCCACATTGAAAATTGGGGAGAGGAGGAAGAGCACAGCTGAGGTTTGTGACTGAAGTGAAGGAGGATCTGCAGAAGGCTGGTGTGACAGAGGAAGACTCTGAAGTCTAAAAGATGAGGATGCATGGGGGTGCCGTTGGTATGGTCCTGGGCTGGACTCCTGGTGGAGTTAGGATATTCACCCATGCATGAGCAGGTACAAGGCATGTGCAGATAAAAAATGTGCATTTGAGCTAATTAGTGATGCTAAGTATGCCCCAGGTGTGGGAGTGAATGGC
This sequence comes from Nematolebias whitei, assembly GCF_014905685.2. Taxonomy (NCBI): domain Eukaryota; kingdom Metazoa; phylum Chordata; class Actinopteri; order Cyprinodontiformes; family Rivulidae; genus Nematolebias; species Nematolebias whitei. Next base: position 4,936,899 of record NC_056500.1, read on the forward strand.
CAGTCCTAAGATGATATGTGACCCAACGCTGTAGCTCCTCACAACCCACTCTCCCATGGGATCAAGCAGGTGTAAGAAATGTAAGGATGACTAAAACCTTTTAATTTGACCTTAGTAAATCCCACTGAGCCTCGGGGACTGATTTACAAGAGAGACCTGATTTTAACAAAGAAAGATTATAACAGTAGACAACAAAGACAATAATAGACAATCAAAAGGGATGTGTACAAATGGAGTTTTTTTTAACAAATGAAAAGAAAATGTAACAAAAAACAGCTAGGCTGTAGGGCAGTGTAGAAAATTAAAAACAGGAACTGTCTGCATTGGTTTTTGCCATGAACTTTGCAGATGTCTGAAGCCACTTAGGGAGGTCAAGGTTGAGAGCTTCAGATCTTGTTGCAAGATATTCCTGAAAACAGGAGCAGAACAGGAGAATACCCTTTTGCCAAGTTCAGTCCGCACATGATTTGAAGATGAAAATGTACCAGTTGGATAGTTTGCAAGAAGTTAATGATGTCCAGTTAACCAGTGAATACAGGGTGCAATGATTGTTACGGTAGTTACAGCCAGTTATGAATCTTAGCGCACCGTGATAGACAGCGTCCAACATCTATAAGGTGCTTGTAGGAGCGTTCATGTAAATAATGTCACTGGAGTCAATGGAGGGAAGGAAAGTCGCAGTTACAAGGTGTTTCCTAGCATTCAGAGTTAGACAGGATCTATTTCTGAAAAAGAAACCCAATTTAACTTTCAGTTTCCTTACTAGGTTTTCCACATGGAGCTTAAAAGAGAAATGTGAATGACCAAGATACCCAAATATTTGTAAGAATCGACAAACTCAATAGGGACACCATTCTCGGACAAAATCAAAGGAAGCACTTCTGGGACTGACTTCCTGTTTGAAAACAGCATCCCTTTGGTTTTGTCAGTGTTTAGGACAAGTTTGAGGTGGAACAAATCTGACTGGATGATGTCAAAGGCGGATTGCAAAAGCTGAAAAACTTTAGCAACTGTTTTAGCTCGACAATAAACAGCTGTGTCATCAGCAAAGAAATGTAAGGATGTATCAGGGATGTTCTGATCTACATTACCTATGTAGATTGTGAAGTGAGTGGTTCCTAAGACAGAGCCTTATGGTACACCTTAAGCGACCGTGAGCTTAATTTTCTGTTTCTGAGTTAATTTTTGTCATTAAAATCTAGACTTTGCCAACTTTAGGCAGCCAGTAGCTCACTGTGATATAACAAAACAGTGCAGTTTGCACAAACGGTAAAATAGTTGCTTTTTATGACCTAACATGCAGGTCATGGCGTGGTCAGTAAGTGCAATGTGAAGGAAACACATGATGTCAGAAAAAAATCTGCAGGTTCAGATGAAATTACAAACCTTTTGTTCCTAAATGTGTAAAAAGTGCTTTGTGCCGGGGTTATCAGGTTGATTGCCCACAAACTTTATGTTCCAGTTTTTGATTTATGGCTTAACATTGTAAAAAAATGTTGATGAAAACGGAAAGGGCAAATAACAAAGAGTGATTGTTATGGAGTAAAGACAAAACTGAGACAAGATTAATGAGTAAATCCAAATCTGAAACAAATGGGGTTTGAAATGAGACGTGCAGGTTTGTGCCAACAGTTATCTGATTGCATTTTCACTTTTTTATTACCAAAAGCAGCCCGAGGCCGTCTGGGTATAGTTTAGTCTATTCCGAGTCTGGAATCCTGGAATTAAAAGAGCTTTTTGGATCTCATGATCTGCTTACATTACCACATATCTATTTTCTGCATCGCACAATATCTAATAAATCAAACTGTCCTGAAGCTTGGAGAGAGCTAATCATTGCCTGAACACTGGTGTATCAGTTAGAATCACTACAAGAAGGCAAATGAAATGAATTTAAGGTATTTTTTGTCACATTTCAAAACAAACGAAGCAGACTGTTTGTTCAAAGAGCAACAGTGCTAAGAGTCTTTTTGGAGAATTAGTTTAACACCCACAGGTGGTTTTGGTAAATCACACCCTGCACAGAAGGACAGACAATAAACAACCCAAAAGTTCAGACGCTAAAACATTTAGGACAAAAAACAACCTGAAACGTGTCTTAGACATTTTCTTGCTTTTCTCAAGGTGTTTCCTTTCCCTCTGCTTGCTTTTCAACATATTTCTGCTTCTGTGGGCGAAATCACACAATGGCCAACACTGATTGCTTTATTTTCTCAGTGTGCCCCCCTCCTGCGTTTGTTATTGCAGAACAGGAGGATATGCTGGACGGAGGAGTGGGATGATGCTGAGGCTGCACAATCTGATCATTTTCTCTCTAATAATTGGAAATCCTGGGCAGTTTGTTTGGACCAAGTTCAGATGATATGCCATGCAGCTTTAACTTTATTAGCTGAACACTGAGGACTACCCACCTGTCTGCATGGAGGAATATCTTATTACCTGTGGGGGCAACCCCCATTGCATTTAAACACATACAAGCAAGGGATGGGGCACAGAAAGTCTCTAATGCAGCTTTTCCTCTTCCTGTTGTTGAAATCAGCCATTTTATGAAAAGAAAAAATAAACTTCAACCATCCATTATCTTCCGTTTGTTCCGAAGCCGGGTCATGAGTGCATCATCTTAAGCAGGGAGGTCCAGACTTCTCATTCCACAGCCACCTCTTCCAGCTCTTCTGGGAGGACTCCAAGGAGTTCCAAGACCAACCGAGATAAGTCTCTCCAGCATGCCTTGGGTCTTCCCTGGGGTCTCCTCCCAGTTGGACATGCTCAAAGCACCTCCCCAGTGAGAGGTGAGGTCCAGGCAGCATCCATACCAGGCGTCTGAATCACCACAACTGGCTCCTCTCAATGTGGAGGAGCAGCGGTTCTACTCCCAAGTCTCTTCCAGATAAATTAATTCCTCACCCTAAGGGAGAGTCCAGCTATCCTTCAGAGGAAACTCATTTCAGCCTCCTGTATCCATGATCTCATTCTTTCAGTCACTACCATACGTTTGTGGCCATAGGTGAGGGTAAGA
>NC_056500.1:4939924-4948496 GCF_014905685.2 Nematolebias whitei
CAGATGATGCACCAATCTCTCTGTCAATCTCACACTCCATTTTTGCCTTACTCATGATCAAAACCCTGAGATACTTGAACCCCTCCACATGAGGTAGAACCTCACCCTGGACCTGAAGAGAGCAATCCACTCTTTTTCAGTTGAGGACCATGGCCTCATATTTGGAGGTGCTGGTTCTCATCCCAGTTTCTTCACACTTGGCTGTAAACTGCTCCACTGAGAGCTGAAGATCATGGCACGATGGCGCCAACAGGACCAGATCATCTGCAAAGAGCAGAGATGGAATCCTGAGGCCACCGAATCAGATGACCACCTCCACCTGGCTGCACCGAGAAGTTCTGCCCATAAAAGTTATGAACAGAATCAGTGACAATGGGCAGCAGTCCAACTCCCACCTTGAAGGGGTCCGACTTACTGCCAGCAATGAGAACCATCTCTTACACCACTTTTATATAGAGATTGAACAGCCTCCAGTCCCATACTCGCTGAGCACCTCTCACAGAGTACCATCAGGAACACGGTCCAACGCCTTTTCCAAGTACATAAAACACATGTTGACTGAATAGGAAAACTCCCATGACCCCTTGAGGACCCTTGTGAGGGTAAAAACTTGTCTAGTGTTCCACGACTAGGACAGAACCCACATTGTTTCTCCTGGATCTGAGGTTCGACCAACAATCCGACTAACTTCTCCAGTACCCCTGAAGAGACCTTACCCAAGAGATTAAGTAGAGGGATGCCCTGTAATTGAAGCACACCCTCCGGTCCCCCTTTTTGAAGAGGGGAACCACCACCCCAATCTGTCAATCCAGTGGCACTGCCCCCGAAGTCCATGCAATGTTGCAAAGACGTGTCAACCAAGACAGCCTGACAACATCCAGAGTCTTAGGAAAATCAGGGTGAATCTCATCCACCCCCGGAACTCTGCCACCGTAGAGCTTTAACTATGACCTCAGAGACCTCAGCCACGGTTATGGACAACCTCACGATGACATCACTGGCTGAGATCAACAGCACCCCACCTTCACTGAACTGTGTTAATTAAAAATCTAAAAAGAGTTTTAAAGAGTCTCAGTTGATCTAAAATACTGCAGCTAGAGTTCTGATGAGTTAGGAGAGACCATGTTTCTCCAGTTTTAGCTTCTATCCATTGGCTCCCAAACTCAGAGATTTGTTGTTTTATGTTAGAAGTAAGATTTTAAATTCTGTTCTATCTTATAAGATTTCTTAATTTCCAAACTGAACACTTTGCTCCCAGACTGCAGGTTTACTTGTGGTTCCTAGAGTTAAATTAGAATGGGAGGCAGGGCTAGAAGTTCTCAGGCTCCCTCTTCCAGTTTCTGTCCGTGAGGCTGACGCATTAAGAATATGGCTTAAGAATTTCCTTTACAATAAATCCTATAGTTGGAGTCAGCTTGGGTTTCCTGAGCTATCCCTTCTGCTAGGCTTAGACTGCTGGAGGACAAACTGACCACATCTCCTCATGCTGCTACTGTGTTTACTTGCTCTAATTTTCATGTTTGTATTTGTAATTATTTCTACAACTAACGTTTTTTTGTCTTTCTTTCCATAGAAACAACACATAGCCCATAGAAACTATAGGCCTGGCCCACTTCATGTTTATCTGTGTCTCTTTCCTGTTCTCTCAAACCCCAACCAGTCGAGGCAAATGGCTGCTCATCCTGACCCTGGTTCTGGCTGACGGTTTAAAGAGAGTCATTCCTTCCCACTGTCTCCTTCATGCTTCTCAGAATGGAGGATTTGAACAAAATCAATATAACTTATACTAACCGAGGTTTTACATTAATGTTTTCGATTCTAATTGGATTGAATTGTCTGTAATTGGATTTAAATTGGATCCTAACTGGATTTATATAATTTTGATTTATTTTTCCCCTTTTGCGCAGTTCCCAGTAGTTAGTAGTAGTTAATAGTTGCGAAATTGTGTAGCTGTTTTAATATAAGACAAGTATTTTAAAGCTTCTTTTTTTAAATAAATGATAGTTCATGCTTTACAAAGTGTCATAAATAACAGTTATAGGCTAACGCATTAATAGATAATTTATAAAGAGGTACCAGATATGAATTGTATCCAACATGCCATTATATTACAAGATGACAACTTTGTATTTTATTGATTCCTCCTGAGGGAATATGGAGTCAAGCAGCTGAATGTGAGAGCAGCTCTCCTTAGTCTGGACGCAGAGGTCCCTCATGTTGGGGCTCTCCTTACATTATTCATACAGAGGAGGGTGTGACTTGTTGGCTCTTTTTTCTGCCTGTATAAAACGAGAAGATCGCGCAAAAGAAAATACAGATGGAGAAGGCTAGCCGGCTCGTTGTGTTACAGAGAGTCCCCTTAAGCCCGCGTGACAACTCTCACACTGTCCGTTTGTGAGCAGCCGAACCACCGCGATGCCCGCTCTCTGCGCGCTTTGTCTCGCCGTCGCGCTGGCTGCGTTCGCCCGGCTCGCCGGCTCCGTGGGGCCGGTGGTCCGATGTGAGCCGTGCGACGCCGGCGCGCTGCTCCAGTGCAAGCCGCTGCCGAAGGACTGCGCGGAGATGGTGCGGGAGCCCGGCTGCGGCTGCTGCATGACGTGCGCTCTCGGCGAGGGGCAGGCGTGCGGAGTGTACACGGCGCGCTGCGGCGCCAACTTGACCTGCAGACACCAGCCCGGGGAGAGCCGGCCCCTGCAGGCTCTGCTGGAGGGACGAGGGGTGTGCACCAGCGCCGCATCCAGAAAGCTCAACAACATTCTCATCCCGTCGCAGAAACCAGGTAGGAAGCGTGTCTGCGCTTTTTGACAGCGAGAAGCTGCGCTTTGCTCACCAAATCTGGGAAGCGTCCACTTTGTGCAAAACAGAGCGAGTGCGAAGTAACGGGGAAAAGAAACGCGCCTACTCCAAATCGTACCCGCAAAGTTCAAGTTATTTGTTTTATTAATTTAGATTGGATAAAACTCACTGTGGGTTGGAGGATTGGCGCTCTCCAGGTGCGCACAGCTTGGGAACAACGTGCGTAAAATGCAAAGATTTGTTTAGAATAAATATCAACCCTGCTCCTTTATAACAAATAGCCTGACTCCTGAGGTGCCATATTCATGCAGTAAGTGTTTAGGTTTTAGTTTTAGGAGACCCAGCGCAGACCGTGATGTCCCTGTCCTCTGCGCTCATTTACCTCCATGAATTCTTGAGCACAGCTATGAAAATATGCGCTGCAGCTCCCCCCCAGTCCAGGATGTGGGCCAACACATCTCAGGTGTCTGGCAACGAGATGGAGGATGGTGGGGGTGGGGAGGTCATGTCTCTGGGTTCCCTATAAACAAGCACCACACGCATACTCACACACGCGCGCTCATGTCTGCACAACGCTGAGCCGCATCTTGTGCAAATTGAACGGATGCATGCTCACACTGGTCAAACGACACACATGTCACCTCCGTGTGAATACACACAGTTGTGTGTTTAGGAGCAGCTCCAGGTGCCTGTGTGTGTGTGTGTGTGTGTGTGTGTTTTCCACACAAACACACACTTGTAGACACATGTAGCTGTTATCTTTCACTCAGCTTGCTTTCTGTCTGGACCTCTCCTCCCTTTCCAGATGAGTTGCACGTGTTTGTTGCCGTTTGCATCCCAAAATTTGAGCCAAACTTGGCATTATTTGTGATGTGATATGATCTGAAATCAAGGCATGCATTTCCTGCGTCTCATCAGATGGAGATGGGAGGAAAGAAAAGATGAGATTGAGCCAAAGCGCCCCTGCTGGTCGGGTCGCGTGGCTGCAGCTAAGTGGTTTCCACCTCCCATCCAGCTCCAGAGCAGCCTCTCCTCCCAGACATTAACAGGCTGTCTTAACCACAGTTGGTGCTGTTTACTCTCGTGCCATTACACAAACAAACTGCGTAATGTGTTTACCTAAAAGTCCTTTAAAAATCCTTTTAAAGATTGCATAAACGTTTAAATAACAAAATGATGCTGGATTTTACTGTCCTGTGTTCTGGACTTTTATGGCACTAGTTCAGGGGGAAAAGACATAAAGAGGTTGCTTCAGTTTAAAGAGCAGCTCGTGACGTTTGTTGATGACATCCATGTTCTCTGTTCTGGTGTCTGTGGAGTCCCACCATGTCACTAATTGATCAGGTGGTCACAGAGAAGGGGCGGATTGCCAAGCCGCCTGCCCACACCAGCTACACCCGTACGTGCCCGTCCACCGCCTCCACCGCAGCTCACGCACACAAAATCTGCTTCCAGTTAACGGTTTGAAACCGTGTTGGGGCGTGTGCACGTCATCACATTTGAATTCCCGTCATGGTTTTCCTGCTGTCTGCTTTGACTGGTGGTGAGGTCGAGGCTCCTGCCCATCTTTACCTTTAAAGATTGTATTTTTGCTCCCGTATCATCCACGTTACCTAAATTTCCCCATGTGCACACTCCAGCATCTACTTAACATTTCTCCTCTCCGTGTCCTTGAAAACGCTTGTTTACGCTCAGTTCCTCCTCTGTCTTTTGGTCTGCATTCTGTGGAAATTTGTGGATATGTAATTGTCATGTTTCTGTTTATTACTTGCCTTCATCTCCGGCTCCAAGCAGCCCACAAGGCAATGACCTAAGCTTATTTTGTCCATTTGAAACAAGCCTCTATCACACAGGGAGGGAGGGTTCAGCAGGATATTCATCATCCTGTCTGTAAAAGTTGGCTTTTGATTAAGACGTGTGGTCAAGAATAATTTAGTCCAGCCTTGTTTAAAAGCATAAAGTGTGTTTCAGTCAGTTCTTGTGACAGTTTTACAACAATAACTCACTTTTGTCCAAACAGAAAGTGCTGGAAATCAAGTGGAAGACTGTGCCAACGTGACCCAGATGCCAACGGTCATGTATACCGTGGTGACCGTGAAGAACGGGCAGAGCCAGGGGTCGGTGAACACCAGGTCTCCGATCAGCAGCAAACTGCTCCAGAAGGCTCAGAACAAAAAGACACAGAGCTACAAGGTGGAACCGGTGTCGAGAGGAGCCAATGTGGACATACACAATTTCTCCCTGGAGAACAAGAGGGAGACTGAGTATGTAAGTCACATCCAGAGGCAGCGAGATGTCTGACAGAAACTGTGATACTGGAAGGGAAAAAGCAGACAGGGGAGGGGGTAAATATTTGCTCTGTGGTCTCCGCTGGGTTCTGCACAGTTCACAGACGTTACAGGGTGATTCACACCTACAACAAGCTACCGGGCTGTTTCATGCCCTTTTCAATGGAAACCTTTCCAAAATGTGCACCTGTTGTAACATCTTACCCAGGAAATTCAGATAAACCAACTTTTTTTTATTGTTGTCATTTTCTGTTTGTGTTTGGTTGGATGTGGAACAGTTTGATGGCAGGCTGATTAGTCTGCTACTGTCTCAAAGTTTATGCTATCTGACACACGGTGCAGCAGTACTATGAATAAGACAAGATCAGATAGAACTTTAATGATCCTGCAGGAAATTGTTGTGCCAGAGTTCCAGTTTAAAGGAACTTACACAAGGAATCCAGGTATAAAATCCAACAATGTTCAGTCAGGTCATCTGGACGGTTTCTTTTTTTTTTTGTGCTTAGACGTTTCGCCTTCCATCCATAAAGCTTCATCCGTTTGAGGAAACACCAAACAAAACTGATTCTGCACCGACAGCTTACTCCAAAGTGGAAAAAAAAACCCAGTTATGTTGGTGCTAAGATGGCCTCTGGGGCATGCCCTCTCCTCCGGTTCCCGCCCTCTCCCTCTCCATGACCTGACTGAAAATTGCAGGATTTTATACCTGGATTATTGAGCATGAACTTTGGTGTTTTGAATCAGTTTGACATGACTGTCGACGAGGGAGAGGGCAGGCACCGGAGACCATCTTAGCACCAACATAACTGTTCCCCCCCCCCCCCCCCAATTTGGAATAAGCTGTTTGTGCAGAATCAGTTTTGTTTGGCGTCTCCTCAAACTGATGAAGCTTTATGGATGGAAGGCGAAACGTCTAAGCACAAAAAAAAAAAAAAAAAAACGTCTTGATGACCTGACTGAAAATTGTCAGATTTATTGTCCTATGTATAGAAAGGGGGAGGAGTTAAAAAGTTTGATTACCACAGGGAGGAAGGACTTCCTGTGTTGCTCTGTGGAACATCTCAGTGGTCTCAGTCTACGACTGAAGGTGCTGCAGTAAGAGTCCAGTGGGGCATCCAGAATGGCTACGGAACGGCAGGATTGCTGCCTGAACACAAGCCAAAATCCAAACATTTCATAATAATTGTATAATTATACAGCTGTGATATTTGAAATGATACACAAAATACATACACAAAATGTTTTCCATCCATCCATCCATCCATTTTCTTTACCCGCTTAGTCCATTTCGGGTCACGGGGGTCGCTGGTGCCCATGTCCAGCAATCACTGTGCGAGGGGCGGGGTACACCCTGGACGGGTCGCAAGTCCATCACAGGGACACATAGAGACAAACGAGACAAACAACCATTCACTCTCTCACTCACACCTAGGGACAATTTAGAGTTACCAATCAGCCTAACATGCATGTTTTTGGACTGTGGGAGGAAACCGGAGTACCCGGAGAAAACCCACGCATGCACGGAGAGAACATGCAAACTCCACCCAGAAAGGCCCCTGGACCAGGGTTTGAACCAGGGACCTGCTCGCTGAGAGGCAGCAGCTCTACCAGTTGCGCCACCGTGCTGCCCCAAAATGTTTTCCACATTGATCAAATTAACTGATCCCATCTATCAGTGAACATCCTTGAATGTATTTTTAGGGCAAATATTGCAGCCTTTGCCTTTTTTATAGCCCAGTAAGGATGTTGAACGTAGCCTACACTCGAGCGGTTTGCAGCCGAGGGGAGAAGTGTTTGGGACGAGAGTCAGCACTTTCGAGTCTGAGGTTGTAGGTATCAACTGGAAGGAGGTGGAAGGTGTTTGCCAGGTCAGGGGGGAGAGTTTGTGTCAAGCAGAGGCGTTACAGTGTCTGGAGGTCTTGTTTATGAGTGATGTGCCCACAGATGTGGTCTTTGTCTGCAGTAATGAAGGCGTTGCTCTGGTCGTTTATGGTGAAAAAGGATCTGATCCAAAAGGCAAAGCTTTTGATTTACTGGTCCATCTACGTTCCAACTCTCACTTATGGTCATAAAATATGGATCATAATTGAATGACTGAGGAATGATGTCCATGGATACAAGCAGCTGAGACGAGCTTCCTTTGTGAGGTGGCTGGGCTCATTTTAGAGATGAAGTGAGGAGCTCCTTCACCCAGGGGGAGCTGTGAGTCATCAGCTGAGGTGGCATCAGATTAGGACGCCTCTCTCTAAAGGTGTTCCAGGAACATGTCACTGGGAGAAGACCCAAAACTTGCTGGAAAGATTAAATATCCTCTTTGGCCTGGGAACACCTTGGTGTCTCCCAGGAAAATCTTGGAAGTGTTCTGGGGAGGCAGCTTCCTGTTTCACTCCTGGACATGTTGCTTCTTGGAGCAGACCCCAAAGACATTAATGTCAAAAACAAATGAACGGATGTTGAAAAGTGGGTGTTGCTTCACCGGTCGGACATGGTTTAGAGCTTGTAGTTAATTCTCTAAACAATGGAAAAAAAAAACACTTATCATCGTTCACATTTAAACCCAATTGCAAAACAGTTTAGGCGTCTGCCAAGTTGAGCTAGATGTATAACACTCATCCCTTCTGTTGTATTCCGAAGACGCAAGTGAAAATTACAGCGCAATCTCCTTTTATTTAAAATCTCGAAACACTTCTCTTCTTCTAAACGATCTGCCTCGAAGCAAAGGGTTTACTTTAACGTTGTGGATTTACTTTTAAAACAGAAACGCCAAAAGAACAAAAAACAAATAGTGCACAAACTTTAAGAACAAATGTCCTTTTGAAGAAGTTTTCAAACCCAACAGCAGCACAAAGATTTATTAACAGACATGCAGTGTGTGGAAAAGACTGGCAGCACGGTGGATCAGTTGGTAGAACTGTTTTCTCTCAGCGAGAAGGTCGCTAGTTCAAATCCCAGCGGGGGTCCTTTCTGGGTGGAGTTTGCATGTTCTCTCCGTGCATGCGTGGGTTTTCTCTGGGTGCTCCGGTTTCCTCCCACAGACCAAAAACATGCATGTTAGGCTGATTGGTGACTCTAAATTGTCCCTAGGTGTGAGAGAGAGAGTGAATGGTTGTTTGTCTTATTTGTCTCTGTGTCCCTGTGATGGACTGGAGACCTGTCCAGGGTGTCCCCAGCTTCTTGCACAGTGACTGCTGGATATGGGCACCAGTGACCCCCATAACCCCAAAAAGAAGCGGGTAAAGATAATGGATGGATGGATGTGGAAAAGACAGGTGGAATATGGCATTCATCCCTGCTCCCCCATACTAAAAAACTTTTGTTTACCTTTTTTTTATTTCTGATTAAATGCATCTCTCTAAATTTGATTATTTCTTCTAAGTGAGATGAGATGCCAGCCAAGCATTGGAGATAATGTGAAGGGAAAGTTGGTATTTATGTGGTGCATTTTTGTCCATCCATCCATCCATCCATCCATCCATCCATCCATCCAT
>NC_056500.1:4948596-4953514 GCF_014905685.2 Nematolebias whitei
TCCATCCATCCATCCTTCCATCCTTCCATCCTTCTATCCTTCTATCCATCCATCCATCCATCCATCCATCCATCCATCCATCCATCCATCCATCCATCCATCCATCCATCCATCCATCCATCCATCCATCCATCCATCCATCCATCCATCTATCTGTCCATCCATCTGTCCATCCGTCCATCCATCCATCCATCCGTCCATCCATCCGTCCATCCATTTGTCCATCAAACCAACCAACTGATTAGCTGCTAGCAAGCAGCTCTTACTAATAATTTGTCTTTTATATCTAACATTGTGGATATATTTATAATAGGAAAGTGGTATTTTTGCAAAATAAATCATAATTAAGTAAATATAAACTAAAAATACAGATAAAAATCAGATGCTGAGACTAAAAGACACTTTTCAATAACCAGTTAGTTTTTCGTGACACAGATGCGTCTGGCATGTGTTACACAAATATTAACCATAAATAAACGACCCTGGATTTCCCTTCAGAAATTTTGCATCATTTATTTATTCACTGGAGACAAGTGGAGGGAGACGATCATGCATTGAGTGAATAATATTGATTTATTTCTGCAGCTGTGCTGGCTTTCATTCACCAGCACAAGTAAATCTTTTGGCATTAAATATGTCTAAAATATATATTTATTATTTTATTTTATTTTTTGGTAACGGGGTCTGGTTTGTCTTTGAAGGTGGCTGAAAATATGACCCACATCAGATTGTATTGTCTCGTTGCAGAAACTGTGGCTGCTCAGGTTGCACATCTCTCTTTTTTCCCCAACACAAAACATGAAATTTAGTCTGATGGAAGAGCCAAGTATAATTCTCACCGCTGTCACTGAAATGCTATAGAGTCTATAGACGGAGAGCAGTAAAGCGTCCCCAGGCACTTTGGGTGTAGGATTCCATAGCAAGTCTTTGCTGAAAAGCCTTTATCACCAGCGTGGCCGTGTATATATTTATGTCTGAGTCGTTACCATGGCAGCACAAGCAGAAAGGTTAATGATACCTGGGGATCCTAATTATTCGCAAATAACAAAAGAGATCCTAAAGATATTCCGTCTGTGTGCAGCTGGAGGTAATGCCAGTTTGTAGGTGGTGTGCACGTAGAGCCAAATTGACGTGCAAACAAAAACACTTGGTACAAACATCACAAAACGTTGCAATATGATGCAATTTGTGGTATAGAACCCTTTGCAGTGTGGCTCTATGCTCTGCACTGTTGTTTAGATGCAATTAGTTTTGCTTATAAATGTTTTGAACCAGAAGGTACCGCATTTTATTTTTTTCAAAGTCGATCTCATTTTGGGATTTAACCTCTTCAATCTGGACCTACCAGAGGGTTCAATTCAGCCATCTTCAGACCACAAATCCTCATAATCCTGTTTTTTATTTTTATTTTTCACTTAAAGAAGGAACTTTAGTCTACTAAACTATGAACAAACAGCCACACAGTAAAAACGGCTGGATTATTTTGATGACTCAGTAGCTGGGATGAAGCTGTGGGGTCATCGGTTGGGTTGCTTTGACCAAACATTTGGTCGTAGATGAGTCATGCCAGTCTTTACAGTCCGTGATTTTAAGCCATCTGCTTTAGGATGTAATAACGCTAGCAAAATAAACTTGTAAGATGTTTAACCTGGTTGGTTTTGTAAATAACTTTAGTTTGCACTAAACTGAGTTTGGGTTCCAAGAAAGCATTATTGGTAGTTGGTGCTAACTAGCTAACGGTAATAGCAGTTAGTGCCAGCTAGCTTGCACCAACCCATGTTGTAATTATCCAGTAAAGCTAATAAAATGTTGGTTATTCGTTTGAACTAAGCTTCATATTGGCTCTAATTCAACAAATTAGTCAATTTAACCAAAGTCTTGGATAGAAAGCTATCCAGCGTTGGATCAACACAAATATAACCCAGCTCTGCGTTACACATTGGGCTGTTTTCAACCCAGAGTGTTTAAATGATTTTTACTTGCTTCTTAAAGCAAATTTAGAGACATTTCATGATCAATGGGGACATTTTGGGGGTTCGATTCCAAATCTTCTTTAACTTTAAGAGTGAAAACATTTATGTTATTCGTTGTTTCGGTCTAAAAATGACTCCTTGGTGATGCTGTCGTGTCGGTGTGTTTGCTGTGTTGCCAGGGGCCGTGTCGGAGGGAGATTGACAGCATCCTGAACAGTTTAAAGATCAACAATGTGCTCAACCCGAGAGGCTTCCGCATACCCAACTGTGACAGAAAGGGCTTCTACAAGAAAAAACAGGTGAATGGCTCTCCCTGCTGTTTCATCTTTCCGTTTTCTTCTACACACACACACACCTGCGGACATAGACCCACCGCATGCCCGAACACTTCCAAAGAATCTTCAAAGACTCATCCCAACCACCCACACGCATACAATTCCCTTTTTTTCACCGCTCAGGTTGCCTTGACAGTCACATCAACACTATATTATCAGAATGGCTAATAAGCATGTATTACTGTGGTAAATGCTCTGCAGCCGCCTGACTCATGCCTCACAGGAAATGAAGTCGGTCAGGTGTGTTTGTGGGTGTGTGTTGTGGGAGAGTGTGGGGGGTAGGGATGTAAGAATGTGGTCTGGGTGTGTGTGTGGCACGGTAGATGTGGCAGCCGGGGAGTACATGTATGGCGCTTGTTTGATGGCGGTAGTTTTGGTGGGGGTGATGTTGATGAGGGAAAGAAAACAAACAGGGCTGTCGCTGGTTTGGATTTTTTTGTCCGCGGTGCAGCAGACCGAGGCCACCCATGGCCTGCTCCCTCGAAGGGAAGGAGGAAGAAAGAAGGCGGCTACAACTCCTGGCCGGATGGTTGAGATGAAATCAAGGAGGGGCAAAACGGGGAAAGGTGGCGGCTGAAAAAAGCAGGTGGGGCATTGCTGATACACAAACCGTGCCAAATAAATACCAGCATCCAAATTTATGAGGCTGGGAGTCTGGTCGGAAGGATTCCTGTGAGTCCGTTCTGAGAAAAGTGTGAGTCACTCCCCTCACCCCCCTTCCCCAGAGGAGCGATGAGTCAGAGCTCGACCCAAGCCATAACACACATCAGTACTTATCCCACTGTTTCCCAAACTCCTAAAGACAAACTCTTCCTTGTTTCAGTCAGGAAAGTGTCCGTTTGGGTCTGAGGATGTACGAGTGCAAGTCCCGCCGTGTGCCAGCTCTCATCGCCCCTTTTCTCAGAGTTGGGGGAGAGGTGGGGTGTGTGTGGGAGGGGGTGTTAAATCCATCCAAGGGGATGTGCCTTCACGGTGCGTTGCAGAGATTTATGACCGGAAACACAGTGAAGAGGAGACCGTGTGAACCGTCTAGGGTGACAATGCTGTGAAAAGAAGGGAGAGCAGGAGAGAGAAGGGGGAGGGATGGGTGAGGGTCTGTACACATCACATACTGTAATGTTTCTGGACTTTAAATCTTTTAAAATGAAAGAAAGGCGGCTGGTTTCATCTTTCCTTTAGACTTTACCAGGAACAGAAAAGGGGAAACTGACGACTTCCAGGAACGATGGCTCACCAGGAACTGAAGGATCATTGGAAATTACCTTTTGTACAGTCTTGTTTGCTTTTTTTTTAGTCTGGTTCTAGGTGATTTCGGGATAAGGATAAGGCTAACAATGGACCAAGTAATCCTTTCTCACACAGTAAAGTGGAAAAGTAGAATAAAAGTTTCTTTGTTGCATCTTAGAGTCGTAAAATTACACGAGTTGGATAAACAAGCCTCAAACGAACAGACACTGCAAAAAACCACGAGCCAGATCTTGAGATTAGACAACAGTGACTACAAGGGTCAGATTTTATGCTTTAAGGTGTTTTACAAAACAGATTAGGCAAGTTAAAAATAATATTTACTTCCAGTTTTTAGTTGTCAAGGTCTGTTTGGAGGCTCAGATGTGCGCTCAGAGGGGATTTTTGAGTAAACTCTGATACCATTGAGAGACATGCTGGGTTAAAGAAGATAAAAATGTCTATGCTTTGATGTGTAATTTGTGTATGTACTCAACAAGTTGAGTTTGTTTGCAAACAGATTTAAAACTTTACACTACTTGAACGTTAGAACGTGACACAACCAACCCATCCATTGAACGTTCTGTGGAGAAAAATCTCCAAAAATCATCTAACTCCGTCATTGTGTAAAGACCATAAAATATATCAAAAGGCCAGTTCAGTCATATGAGGTCTAACTTTCTGTCACTTGTTTTTACTGTGATGTATGTTTGAGCTACAGTGCTCCAAAAAAGCTTGTTGATTTTTGTTTTTTATTTTGACAAAATCTAATGGTTGTCAATGGGAAAAAGTGTTTGTCTATGCTGTAAAACACATATAACTGTAGCACACTTTCTATGATCAAGCTTCATGTTTTGATGTTAATCTGCGTTATTTTTAAGCAGCAGGGTGGAAAAATTACAAAAAAATTATGTTGAAACCACAAAACAGGAAAGTTGTCCTGATTTATTTAAGGCTTTTTTTCCTTCGGTGATATATGACAAACATAAATTATAATACAACTTCAAGTGTAAATTGAATTGAAATACTTGACATTAAAGCTCAAGCTTTTTCTTACTGAGTATAATAAATACTAAAGAAATAACATTTTCTTAGTTTTTCCCTTTTCGTCATGCCTGAAAGTTAGAAGAAAAACACCCCCCAAAAAAAGAGTTCTAATTCTGAGCAATGCTGTAAAAACAGTTGCTAATGACAATAAAAACAGATGCTAATGACAATGAGAAACAGATGAGAATGACAATGAGAAACAGATGAGAATGACAATGAGAAACAGTTGCTAATGACAATGAAAACAGATGCTAATGACAATAATAAAAACAGATGCTAACGACAATTAAAAAAACAGATGATAACAACAATAAAAAACGGATGATAACAACAATAAAA
>NC_056500.1:4953524-4953696 GCF_014905685.2 Nematolebias whitei
CAACAATAAGAAACAGATGCTAACAACAATAAGAAACAGATGCTAACGACAATGAGAAACAGATGCTAACGACAATGAGAAACAGATGCTAACGACAATAAGAAACAGATGCTAACGACAATAAAAAACAGATGCTAACGACAATAAGAAACAGATGCTAACGACAATAAGA
>NC_056500.1:4953706-4967114 GCF_014905685.2 Nematolebias whitei
AGAAACAGATGCTAACGACAATAAGAAACAGATGCTAACGACAATAAAAAAAACAGATGTTAATAAAGTAAAAGATAGTTTTGTTTAAAATTATTTTTTTTCCCTCGTGCATCATTGATTTCAGGGTTTGATTTATTTTTGGAGCTGTTACCTGAAACTCTCTTCTGAAGACGTCTCCTAGATAGTTATGGGGCTAAAATAAAATCTTCTATTTAGAGTTTTATATAAAAAATGACCTGATATCATGATTGTAATTTTTTTTTAAACCAAAAGTACACAAATGTGTAATATACACGAATAGTAAATGCACTTGTGCATCCAGTGTGCACACAAAAATCTATTCAGACATTTAATCAGATTTAAAGACGTAGCCCTGATAATATGACTGGTTAGAGATGATTTGGAGGAAAGAAAAACAAAATAAAATCATAAAAACAGATCCCATCTTTTTCATCAGCACCTAATGGCAGGGTTTTAATGATGTTATGATGGCGATAACATTTTAACTGTCTAAGTTATAGTCTATATAGTTTTTTTTGTTGCAAAATTAAAATAATTTGGGGTACTTTTAGCTGAGTGAAACAACTCTGGATTAGACAGTTTACAGTAGATTCCAGTTAGCAGGTGAATGAATTACTTTTACAAAGTGCACAAAGAAACATAACTTGTGCAAAAGTGCCAATCCTTATTTTTAAAACGGGTTAAACGTATAATCTGTAAGCCTGAATAATTCAAAAACATCCTAAACAGGCAGGAAAGAGCAGCGGCCACGTCAGAGTGGTTTCTGAAACTCGAGCGTCCTGTAAGAGAAGTCGAGCAGCTTCGGTGCAGAGAGGCCTATTTTTAGCAGCAGTTTTATGAATCGGCTCCCAGTTCAGGTCATGCATGAACCAACACTGACCTGCTCATTACACCCCTCACAGCCTCACTCTCTCTCTCTTTCTCCTATTCATCATTTCACCCACCCATCATTACCTCCTTTGTGCCCTGCCTACAGGCAGGCACCAGCCTTTTGTTCTTCCTGCCCGCTCCATCATTCGGCCCATCCTGCCCTTCCGCCCACCTGACTTTTCCTTCCTTGTTGGCCAGGAATCACCCTGCAGAGGGTTGTGAATGAGATGACGGTGTCTGCGTCTCTGTGCGGAGTTG
Organism: Nematolebias whitei; assembly: GCF_014905685.2. NCBI lineage: Eukaryota > Metazoa > Chordata > Actinopteri > Cyprinodontiformes > Rivulidae > Nematolebias > Nematolebias whitei. The sequence continues at coordinate 4,954,856 of NC_056500.1, forward strand.
AAGGAGGAGGAGAAGGAGGCCGTGGGCTAAGGACGTGAGCCAGGTGCCTGCACACTCTTCCTTCTCCGGGTGCAGGCCGTGCCAGGCCCATAAGGGCTGACTTATTGAGCGTGACTCAGAAGGATCTGTATAAACGTACTCACTGACCACAATGGTTTTATAATAACTGACCAACCTTTGGGGACCCAGGCGGCTATTTTCACTTTGTCTCTCTGCTGGTTCTCTTCCTCTGCTGGTTTATTTTCCCCCAGCAAACGTTTCAGAATATACAGAGCAGTAAAAAAATTTGGTTACAACGTTGCTACTGCAACCCCCGAGTCTTTAGGACCAATTCTAGTTTCTGGATTGGTCTAATGCTCTAAACTCTCTACAGTTTTCCTACCGAGAGCAATACTGAGAAAATATTATCACCATCCCACTACAATGGCAACAGATGGAGTAATTACACAATTTTAGCTTATCTGCTTTACCTTAAAAGGGTTTAGACACAAAATTCAAACTTTTTTCTGGAAAAACAAACTTGCTTGAAAACTTTGTGCCATCCATGCAGCAGGCGTTACAGTCAGAACTCCAAGTGTGGCAACCATAAAATAAATTTAATTCAGGTATAGGCTACGGGCTGTACGGTCCCTATAGAAATGATGTGAGAGTTTGGTTCACATTGCCGGCAGTAAGTCGGACCCCTTCAGGGTGGGAGTTGGACTCCACCAGGGCTGCCCGCTGTCACCGACGCTGTTCAGAACTTTTATGGACAGAATTTCTCGGTGCAGCCAGGGGGTGGAGGGAGTTCGGTTCGGTGGCCTCAGGATTCCCTCTCTGCTCTTTGCCTATGACGTGGTCCTGTTGGCGTCATCGTGCCGTGATCTCCAGCTCTCACTGGAGCGGTTTGCAGCAGAGTGTGAAGCAGCTGGGATGAGAATCAGCACCTCCAAATTTGAGGCCGTGGTCCTCATTCAGGAAATGGTGTATTGTTCTCTTCAGGTCGAGGGTGAGGTTCTGCCTCCAGTGGAGGAGTTCAAGTATCTTGTGGTTTTGTTCATGAGGGAGAGAAGAATGGAGTGTGACATTGACAGACGGATTGGTGCAGTGTCTGCAGTATTGTGGACTCCGTGCCGGTCCATTGTGGTGAAGAGAGAGCTGAGCTGTAAGGCAAAGCTCTCTGTTTACCAGTCGGTCTTAGTTCCTACCCTCACCTATGGTCATGAACTCTGAGTGGTGATGCAAAGAATGAGATCGTGGATGCAGGCGGTTGAAATGAGTTTCCTCTGCAGTGTAGCTGAACTCTCCCTTTGAGATAGGGTGAGAAGTTCAGTTATCCAGGAGAGACTCAGAGTAGAACCTCTGCTCCTCCACATCAAGAGGAGCCAGTTGAGGTTCTTTGGGCATTTGGTAAGGATGTTTCCTGGCCGCCTCCCTAGGGAGGTGCTTTGAGGATGTCCGACTGGGAGGAGACCCTGGGGAAGACCCAGGACACGTTGGAGAGACTACGTCTCTCGGTTGGCCTGGGAACGCTTTGGAGTCCTCCCAGAAGAGCTGGAAAAGGTGGCTGTGGAGAGAGATGTCTGGATACCCTGCTCAAGCTGCTGCCGAGACCTGACTTCATAATAAGTGGAAGATGATGGATGGATGGATGGATGGATGGATATTTGCAGGAAATAGCAATCTGACTGTGTCAGAAAACACTCCAGGAACACCACGGTGCGGCACGTCACTGGAAGAATGTCATTTGACTCAACTATAACCTGGAGGACACCTACACCCAAGTGTGCTCTAGCAAGAAAGATAATCTATAAAATAATAATTTAACATTTTGCATTTCTTACCAGAATAGCCAGTCTCTTCAGCAAAGGAAGGACAGACATTCTTTTCAACAGTTCTCAGTCTTTAGAGGATTCGGTTTAGGCATCGATAAAATAATGGGTCAAGAACTGCATGTTGGGCTGCCTTGGTCTCCGTACTGGGACCAAATAAAGTGGAGAGATTCAATGTTATCGTTATAAAAACATCAACTTTGTTCAGAAAACTCTCTTTTTTGACGATGGCCTCTTGTCTTTGGAAAAGACTGAAAGTAATACATTTGTAAATTATTTCTCTTTTATGTTTTACCGTAAGGTTCTCACTGAACAGTAGGCTGCTTTCTGGGGCTGAGATGGTGTAGGGGCAGGGCAGCCGACTCTGGACCCAACGGTTCTGGGTTTGATCCACGTCTTGGTGTGTCTCTGAGCAGGACACCCAATTCCGAATTGCTCCCTGGATGCTTACATAGCTGCCCACTGCTCCACCTGGGTGTATCCCAGGCATGATGGGTTAATTGCAGAGAACCAATTTCATCGTTGTATGGGAACGTACAATGATGACAACACTTTATTTATTATTATTTATTTTCTAAAGGCAATTGTATATATATTTTAAGCTTTAGGTGAGCAAGGTATGGTTGTTCATCCGCAACATAGTCATGTTTTCAGCTAGTTTAAAATGATGCGTAAATGTCACTTAATGAAGTTGTTGACAAGAACTGTTAAAACAGCGAGTTGACCAGAGTTTGGGCTGATTGTGTCCGGCACAAAAGTTATTTAAAGGACCAACTTTTAATTCAAGATTTATTTTCACTTGTCCCGTATATAAACCGTTAAAAACAACCCTATTTTTGCCCCTTCTCATAAATCTTATCCGTTTCCATCTTCACGTCTGTCTCTATCAGTGTAGCTCTGCACCCACAAGCTTTGTTGCAACAATATTTAAGCTCCTTTTTCAACGTTTGAGGCTCTGTTCGTCTTGAAACAACATCACAGTTTCTCCAGTTAGAGTCACGCTGACTTTTTTTATTTTGGAAAAAGCAATATCCTGCAGCTACAGCCAATGCGTTCGCAAACACACACACACACAGATGCACCTTCTTTTGCACAAATACATGCGCCCCTGTACTTACAAACACCCACATTGCATTTTATGAGCTGGTGTTTATCCTGTGGTCGGACCGGGCCCGTTTTAATGTCCGTGAAGCCCAGCGGCGCTGCTATTAGTTAGAAAGATCGGCATCACAAGAGCACGCATTCATACGTACAACACATGCGTACACACCTTATGAAGGCAGTATTATGAACATGCAGCATGTATAAAATGCGCTTCTTTTTAGTGACGGCAGCGCGGACCGAGCAGCTCCAGAAGCGTGAAGAAGTCTGCCCATTCCTCGGTTTAGACTCTGCTGGGATTGTTGATTCCCTTAAATAGGACTCTTTGAAAAATGTGTTATCAACGGTTAAAGCGTTGCTTTGACTTTTAGTTTGTTGCAGAAAAAAAAAGCACTTTTTTGTTGCTTCTTTTAAAATCTGTTCACAAATAAATTGAAAAACTGGATGGTTTTGAGGCTTGCAGGAAAAATCAGCGTATTATATATTTGATGCTCGTGCCTGTGGCTGCAGGATATCAGGAGAATGTGCATTTGTTATAACTTTGTTTTGGGATAAATTCCTAATTTCTTGAACGTAAACCATCTTTGGTTGAAGTGCCTTTAAAGCTTGTCGCATCCTTGTCCATGTGCAAGTTTGAAATATGTTAAGCTGGACCACCTACCATTGATGGGTTATTTAGGTAGAGTTATTGGCCATTTGATTTCACAGCTTTAATACAAATTTCAGAATGATTAACTAATCTGTTTTAAAGTTGAACCACTACACTGCTGTCCTGACAGGACTTCCTTGCAAAACAGATTTTTATGAGATTATTCCTGGTAACATTAAAGTTAAATGCAAAACAATTCATATGAAGTTCTGATATGTGGGTATTCAAGGATTCAAGGTTCTTTATTTGGCAAACAGATCACATGTGGTACATGTGGTGGAACGAAATTGTGTACGCGGGGTCCCAGTTGCATCCACCAAAAGTATAAAATGTAAAAGAAAAACAGTAATAAGATCTAAGATATGAACTAAGAAAAAAATGTCATTAAAAATACACTAAGCACTAATAGTACAAAAACAATACATCGAACAGCAGCATGAACATGAGTCTGTGTGAGCAGATGAGTACAATTGAACAGACTAGCATGAAATAAATCAGCAGCATGATGTGATTTTTCACAGTGATTATTCTGGTTAGAGATTCATGAGTCTAACAGCATCAGGGTAGAAGCTGTTCCTCAGTTTAGTGGTTCTACACTTAATGCTCCTCAACCTCCTTCCTGAGGGGAGCGGGGCAAAAAGTGTGTGCTGGGTGAGTGGGGTCCTTCATGATGCATGTGGCCCTCTTCCTGCATCTGGAGGTGTAGATGTCTGTGATGGTGGGGAGGCTGACTCCAACATCTTCTGTGCAGCCTTCACCACTCTCTGCAAAGCTTTTCTTTCTGCAGCTGTGCAGCCTCCATGCCACACGTTGATGTTGGAGCACAGGATGCTCTCCACTGCACACCTGTAGAAGGAGGTGAGGACTGAGCTTCCCAGACCAGCTCGTCTCGGCCGCCTGAGGAAGTAGAGTCTCTGATGATCTTTCTTGATCAGGCTGGTGGTGTTGTTGCTCCAGCTGAGGTTGTTGTTCATGTGCACACCCAAGTACTTGTAGTTGGAGACCACTTCCACCGCAGATCCTCCTATGTTCAGGGGGAGGTAGGTGTGTTTATTCCATCTAAAGTCCAGAACTATCTCCTTCGTCTTCTTCACATTGATGTGAAGGTTGTTCTTCCTGCAGCAGCTCTCCAGGTGTTCCACCTCCTGCCTGTATCGTTTTGCACTTAATGTCAACAAAGCAAATGGCTAAATTTGCCAAAAACTACAAGAAAATGACCGGTTCACTTACATCAGGCTTGTAGTCCGTGGAGGTAAACAAATACAGTCTGAGAAAAGTCTTAAAACGTGTTGAAGTAAAAGTTGTGCAGCGTTTCTTTACAAATTTTCGTTTGTGCGTCGACGCGGGAAAGACAGGACGGCTAAATGTTCACAGATGAAAGCAAGACGGAGCGGAAATTCAAAGGTAGCCAAGCAACGGGGGGGAAACGTACACGTGCGCATTCTGCCTTTTCCTTCGGCTTTCCAACCCTCCCAGATGCACTCGCGCTCGCTCGCTCGTGCACGCGCAGGACCATCATCATTAACCGGAGCAGAGGAACACAATGTTAAGCTCGCCTCGGCCGCCTCGTCCTCTGGGTCAAGGCTAAAATAGAAGCCGTCCACAGTCAGGCCTCAGTGAGGGGGAGGAGGAGGGAGGCAGAAAACAGAGGAAGAGGAGGAAACTTTGGTTCGCTGCAAAGAATCTGTTGATGGTGGCGGAGTGTGAGAATGCAGTATACTTGGCCCCAGACCGCTGCAGTAGTTCTTTAGAGGTATTTTAATAGGCCTCCGTCTCTGTAAAGCTGCCCTTTGATCGTGCTCTCAGGCTGAGCGCCGACTGCGCCGGAAACAGACACCTGGTCGCACTCTGATGAACCCCGTCTGTCTGCCCGCCTCCAAGCCTTACAAGACGTTGTTTCAACTCTAAACTTCTGGACTGGTTTTAGTTCAGGAGTTTGTCGGCGTTCAGATCTGTGGAAACCTTCGGGGAAGCCACCCGAGGGTTAAAGGCGCTGCAAGTTGATAAGAAGCTCCTCACGTCTTCACATGTTGGAGCAGCTAACCTAAAATAAAGGAAACCTTCAGTTCTAATTAGATTTTACATCATATTTAACTCCCAGATACAACTTGTAACGCCCTGCTCAACTCGTGGAGGACAGTTAACTTTGGAAAGCCTTTAATTTCTCTCCAAATTACACAACGCAAATTACGGACTGGAAGATGAAGCTGCGAGTGTCATAAGATGACAACTTTATAGATTGAGCAGCAGGCTTTAATTTGGACTAAAGTTTTTTTTTTTTTTTTCTATTCTGCTGGTTGATTCATTCTGAGTAAATGTCTCCACATCTGTTTTTAAGAGGATAACTTTACCAAACAAACCATTTGGTGATTTCCAAAATTTTTCAGTCAGGTCATGTGGACAGTTTTTTTTTTTTTTTTTTGTGCTGCAACATTTCGCCTGACCTGGAATATTTTGGATTGTATACCTGGATTACTGAGCATGGGCTTTGTCATTTGGTGATTTTTTTTTTTCATGTCTTGATGACCTCACTTCAGCCAAGAGTTTGTGAAAATTGAATCTCATTACGAGCTGAAAAATCATCCAAAAAGAGAATTTCCACCTAATTCTTTGTCCTGGTCCAAAAAGTGACCTGAGCTTTCTCGATTTGCAGAATCCCAGAGGAATTATCATATTTTCCGGCATATAAGTCGCAGTTTTTTGCATAGACTTGTCAGTCCTGCAACTTATAGCCGACGCGACATATATAACAGGACCATGTTACTAAGAGAACCTCCCTGCCAACAGAACCACTATGCTAATAGGACCATCCTGCTGTAGATGTTGCATTTCTTTTTCACTTTTGGTGCTTTGTTTTGTACTTTTGATGCACACTTTGTTTTTGTTTTTTGGGGAGTCAAGACAGTTTTCCTCTTACTGAACATTTCATTGCATTGTTGACCTTGTGTTGACCTTGCATACGACAAATAAACAATAAACCTAAACCCTTCACAATAAAACTTGCACTGGACGCTATAATTCCTTTTGCCTTTGTCAAGTTAGGTGGAAACTGTGATGTTGTTCCACAATGGTCTTACGGCTAACACAACTTGTATGTTGGGTGGCTCATTTTCCCAAACATTAGCTCGGCTCGTTGTCTAGTTGGCACTGGTTAGCTTTGTTTACAATTCCTCTTGAAGTTGATAATCAGAATGCGCGGACAGATGTCCGGTAAGATATCGACTGCTGATAAGAAATCTGCTATTCTTTTTTATTCAAAACACTTTTACCCTATGTTTTTCTTTTCTTTGCTCAATATTCTTGGTTTAGATACAGTTCACTTGTGGTGCACCTGGTGGCAGGTCCAGGAACAACGTTACATTCGTAAACCTTAAATCGCTGAAACTGGTTGTTAGAATGTCTCTCCTGCGTCTGAACTCTGGACTCGGTACTAGCTGAGTGTTGCTGTGTATTTTACTACAGACAGATGTTTTTCTGTACTGGCTGCTCTCTTCAGTGCTCTCCCATGGTGGAGTCCAAGTTTACCCCGACTCCACTGCTTGTGCCGTTTCATGTGCGACCCAAATGGGGCTCATAAAGTTGCCACTCTGCGCAGGCCGGACCCCAATGGGACATCTGATATGACTGCGTACATGTGTGTAAGCAGGTGGGAGGTATGCATGCGCAGAGCACATACAAGCCTTGTTGGTGCGAGGCTGCATGTTTGCTAGCGTGTGTTTGTGTGCACACACGGGCCATAATCAGGTCCAGATGATTCTGAGTGTCTGCCAGCTTCCCAGAATAGCAGCGCTGGTTTCCCTGCAGCCCTCCAACTGGCCTTGGCAAATATTTTAGCAACTTCATGTTTACCTTCACACTCGAGCATTCTGCCTCACTCGGAGCGTTTCTCGTTCCCCGCACCCTGTCGATCAAAAATAATCTGCTTTTTCATCATTTACACCCGGTGGGCAGCAGCGCGGAGTAAACTGCTCCACTGAGCTAAAACCGAAACAAACTCAGCGGCAGGCCAGCCACATGTGGCTGCCTGAGTGAAGCTATCGCACTCTGATCTTCATGTGTTGGTTCCTGTTCCTCGCCTAGAACGCCACCGTGATGTTTATCTCCTGCTCAGGAAAATTCAGACAGTGTCAGGCAGCGAAGAGTCCCTCATTGTTCTGCTGAGGGACGACTTCTGACAAACATCCAGAACATTAAAACCAACAGATGGTTGATGTTATCATAAAACTCTCCTGCACGTTCCAAGGTTTCGTTTGAGATTGTTGTTCACCGCAGTGGAAAGGTCTATTTGTCGTCTGAAAGTGTGAAATTCTTTGCAGATTTTATTTGAGCCTCAGAGCTAAAGATGAATCAGTGAGTCCAATCTGATGCAGAGAATTCGCAAAACAAACTTCGCATCATGCAAACAAGCTACAGTAATTTTTTTTGGAGGATTCCAAGGCGTTCCCAGGCCAACCGAGAGAGACGGTCTCTCCAGCGTGTCCTGGGTTTTCCTCGAGGTCTCCTTCTAGTCAGACATGACAGAAACGGCTCGCTAGAGAGGCGTCCAAGTGGTAGATATCAAAGATGCACAATCCTCCTAAAAAGTTCCTCGAAATGGGGTCACAGACCAGACCGTCTTGTTGATGGCTTTGGCCATTCATGAATCACAGTCGACCACGTCCTGCACAAAGGTGAATTTAATGAAACGGAGCGAACATCGTGGAACCAAAGGAGGCGTGGAGCAGAACTCAACTTTGCTGACGTGTAGCGCAACGCATTAAGTATGAGATGCACATCTGCCTGATTTGACTCAGTCTGCCGACTCCCTCTGTGGTTAACGATTGTTTAAACTAAGTACAAGGTTGTCGTGCGCCATCATCGATCTTCCCTCAGTAATAAATCCGGTTGTTTATGCCCATGTCAGGGTGGCTGCTTTGACCAGACTTCATCACACTGAGCTGTGTCTCCGGCCAACCTTTTCACGTGCCCATCATTTTGGCTCTGTCACTACCTCCCACAGGAGTATCGGGGGTGGGGTGGCTTCGACCCCCTCGCTACCTCAGTCCATTAGGTCCCAGACTAAAATGTCTTGTGAGAGAAAACAGACATTTTGTTCACAAAGGCCTTGTAGACTCTCAAAGTTTTAAGGAACTGATGTTATCGCCACCTACTGGGGCTCTTGAGCAAAGCACACAATGAACACTTTGAATTGTCTAACCTGTTGTTTTGTTTGTTGTTCGTTTCAGTGCCGTCCCTCCAAAGGCAGAAGACGGGGTTTCTGTTGGTGTGTGGACAAGTACGGGCATCCTCTTCCCGGCTACAGTGACAGAGCGCACAACGAGAAGAAGTGCTACAACCTGGAGAGCAAGTGAGACGGAGGACCGGCGGCTGGACGGGGAGAGCAAAGCAGCATGAACTGGTGGTGGTGGTGGTGGTGGGAGGGGCATGGAGAGGGACGAGCGAACGAAAGCGAGAAAGAAAGAGCCCACTTTGCTCTCGCTTGTAGATTGATGTAAACATTTTGAAGGAAATTCGGACCTTTGCTTTCAGGTCCCATTTCTGTCAGAGGGACATTGGGGGGTGAATAAGAGGGAAGGGGTGGGAAAGGGTGGAGCCCAGCCTCCTGTCCTTTATAGCTATCCGTCCCGTGCTGAGGGACCCGCTATCCTTTCTTCAAAAAAACAAACAATTAAGCTAAAAGCTGAGAGAACGAGAGGACAAAGCATTTTATCATCTGCACTATTCTTTTAGAGGGAGAGGAAGGAGGGACTTTTCCACTCACTTTAACAACGCTTGTGACTGTGACCCCCCTCCCCCCTCGAAAAAAGAGTCACACCAACACTATTTCTATTGTGTGTGTGTCTGTTGTAAGTGTGTAACCACAAGTTTGCGTGTCTTTTAATCCATGAGCGCCTGCATAACTTCCGTTTTCACAGCTGCCTGTCTGTGTGAGACGGTGAGCGAACGAGTACTTCCCCCCCCAAAAAAAAAACATTTATCTGTAAAAACACGCAGCTAAGCTCCATTTAGGGAGTCCCTGCTTCATCAAACATGCAGGAAAACACAACAATCTCTAGCTCAGGGTCCATTCTCAAATGAAACAACAGAAAAAGTCAGATTTTTCTTGTCAGTTTAGCACGATCACAACGTCCGGTCTTCCTCGCCGCCTTCTTATCCTTCAAGAGGACTAGAAGGTCAACTGTGCAGTCAAAGTGCCTTAAAAACAAACCATCTGATGCCTCCCCCTCCGCAACCTCTGCAGTCCTCGACGCAAGGACGACTTTCCTGCAAACGTTACCGTTTGAACAGTCGGTCTTGTCGAGTTTTGTAGCTTGCACCTTTGCAGCAGCAGCTGTGGATTCACGGCTCTGTTCGAGACGGATCGTTTCACCGACCGCTGCAGGAAAACAAAGTCAAATGGACGTTTTAAATTTATTTACAATTAGAAGAAAAAAAAATCATTATTTAACAGTTATGTGCAGATTTCTGAAAAAAAAAATTTAAAATTGTACTTTATGACTGATTTGCTTTCTTTAGTAAAGCAATTAAACTCAAGGAATAATGAAGAAAGTAGATTAAAAGGTGACTCTTATAGTTTCTGGCAGCTTCAGGTGGGATCTCACTGAGCTGAGCCGACTGGAGATTCGAAGAAAGACTTTCAAAGGTGATTTTTTTGTGTGCGCACGTCTTGCCAAACTGAATTTTTGGCGACGAAATTAATGTGCGACTACTCAGGGAGTGTTCTGAAACCAAACTTTGGATGATTGGAAACAAAAAAAGGGGAAAAAGTTTGTGATCAAACAGATGTAAAGGTGGTATCTCACTGGGCTGCAACTAGTGAATAACAGTCATGAGGGCGTGTCCCCGAGACCAGTGTTGCCAGATCTCGCGATAGAAACAAGCAAACAGTTCTATGAAAACAAGCCCCAAAAAAGCCCAACTGGCAACCCACCACATTATGTAAAACAGAGGCTGTTTTTAAACACTATAAACATGCATTTATTACGGCATTACACATAAACATCAAAATTATGCTAAACACTTTGAATAACATATTTTTAAGCCAAAAATCATATTTTTCTACAAACAAAACATCCTGACATCTGCGTGTGCGTGGAGCCCCCTAGTGGTCGGCCACAGTATGAGAGTATGGGCGGAAACGATAAACAGGAAACGGGGGTGTGGAAGGGACAAACTACCTACTACCACTAGTCCTTTGTTTTATTGTGCGGAGCTGGGAGATATTCAACTAGGTTCATTCGGAAAGAAAGTCAAGCCCAAATAAGCAACTTCACGTTGAAAACAAATCCAAAAAAAAACCGCGACTCACAAGATTTGCAAGCGACTTTAGAAAAAAGTAAAAATAAATCAAGCCCAAAGTCACTTATAATAAGCGGACTTGGCAACACTGCCCGAGACCCAAAGATAAGCAGTACCATCTAACGTGCATGGCCTAGAACAGTGTTTTTCAAAGTGGGGGCCGCGGCCCCCTGGGGGGGCTGCAAGGGGGCGCCAGAAGGACCCCAGAAAGATGGAAAAAATAGTAATATTATTAATAAAAATTGCCCACTAGGGCAATCTGTATCTGTCATTTCCAGCTAAACACGCTTGAGACAGGTTAGATTTGTTTTGTTCTTCTGGTCAACAATTTGTTGAAAAGTTGTTGTTTTTTTGTCGTTGGGAATATAATAGAGGTTAAAACATGTTGGGTAATAACATTGTTATGCTCAGCAGCTGTAACAATTAATTGAATATAGTGACTAAAAGTTAAACAGTCTAAAAGTTGATGTTTCTTTACATATTTTGTAGCGTTGTTTGTGGGTTTGCGAGGGGGGCCTCGGCCAGAAGCTAATGCTGTTTGGGGGGCCATGGCATGGAAAAGTTTGGGAACCCCTGGCCTGGAATACAGTCTTTTAAGCCATGCACGTAAAAATATATATTTTTAATTTTCATAAACACAACTTGATGGCCACTCGGTTGTAAATGCTCCCAGCTCGGCGAGGCTGCAGCTAAAGATTCACGTATTTTCTCTTAATATCGAATCGCCAACAGTCGCAGGTCAGTGAGATTCCACCGTAATTAGAACATCGTCACTCGCAACGTGCAACAAAAAGAAGTTTGCACACAATCTGCAGGAACGTTGCAGTTGTGTTTATGAGCAAACCTGTAATAAGTGCCAGTTCAGTGAAAGTTTGCTGATTTTCCTCAATTTGTCGTCGCCATCAGCAAGATGACATGAGCTGATAAAGGTGAACGCTACAAACTGCTTTCAATGTCCTTGCATGTTTACATTTTTTATAAATACAGATTTTTCTGCCATGCGTCTCCGTTTGAAGTGCTCTCCGTCTGCAGTTTAAAGAAAACGTTTGGGGTCTTCTCTACGTTCTGCCTTCACGCTCGTCCCTCGTTTTTTTGATGCAGCTCTGAGGTCCGTGTCCCGTCTGATCCGGTTCCTGCCCTCGTCCCCTCCTCTTCCTGTCAGCAATGCAACATGGTGTTGGCTTGTTTTTACGGGTCGAGCCCGGTGTGACCGTTCCGCTCTGCCGCAGGTGCCAGCTGCCCCTATGCTTCAAGCACAAGCACTTAAAGCACTTTAGCTGCGCTGCTACTCGTCAACGCATGCAGTTAAAGACAATTGGACCGACCCGCTCCTGTATACCTTTCCTGGGAGGCCGTGTCGGATGTAACAGAGACGAAAAGAAGTTCAAATACACACACA
>NC_056500.1:4967214-4975551 GCF_014905685.2 Nematolebias whitei
CGTCTGACAGCAACTTTTCCCATTCAGTGTAACTATTTTCTTTTGTTGTCGTTTGTGTTTCTTTGAAATTAAAACCATGAAAGCTTGTATGATCGCATGCCAACAAATCTCCACGAGGTGGACGCAGCACCAAATATGCATTGACATAAATGGATAAATGGCAGGGGGGGGGGGGGGTCTTACAGAGGAGACGTGGTCCCCTTGCGGAGCTTCCGGCCCGATGCTCTCCCACATCCTGTGTAAAGACTTGAACCGAGGAGACGACAGGAGAACCTGCCCGGTAGCTCGGTAGCACCAAATGGGCTCAGACAGCAGCATGTTGGTGCTAAACCTCCACCCGCTCAAAGACTTGATGTAAGAGAGGAACGTACATAAAACATGTTTAAGCTATTCCCTCTCTGATATTTTTACATGTGTCTTTTTATATATTATTATTGTTGTTATTAGTAGTATTTTCTGGCCAGCCTTGTGTCTGACTAGACATCATGTACAGTACTTAAAAATAAAAATTATTTATCTATGAAAGGAATATAAGCTGATCAAACTATTTCTTCTGAAAGATTCAGTGACTCATCGATTGCACAGCAAAGTCTTTATGATTCAGTGTATTTTGGGGAATATAATCACTAATGAATGTTTTGTTTCGAAAAGAACCGTTGATCTTGTTCAACTCCGCACCCCCCCAGGCGACGTTAAGCTGTTGGGGTGGGAGTGGGGGGTTCTGGCCCCTTCAGGACGGTGAGTCTCAGTACGCCACTTCTCTCCGTGCACACCCAGCCATCCTGTTTCAGTGTGTAAGTGCAGAGCCAGGGTCACACTTCGGTGAAACTTTAGATTTTTTGGTACTCCTCGAGTTGAAGCTCTCTGTTCACGGGTAACATGTTTAAACCTTTTCACGGTACAAGCTGCAAATCATAAAGCTCATGCGTTCACCAAGGAAAGGAAAATGATTTGGAATCAAAATATAATTTGTATTTAATGTTTGTTTTTTAATAAAAAGTGAACACATTTTAAAAGCGTCTTGAGGTTTTTTTTATTTTATTTTTTTGTAAACATTTTTGTTTCTGCAAAAAATTTTGCCCTCGAATGCAATCAGGCTCCCCTCAGTCCTGGAATGTGTCAATAAGGATGAAGAAAGGGTTCAATTTGTAATGAACAAAAATAAATCAGTTGGTGCCAGGCAGGCTGGCAGTGGGCACGAGAGGTTGAGGCGCATTCCTGTGCCCGACCAAGGCAAACAGAGAGCGGGTCAAAAGGCAGAACTGGCTAAAGTTAGACAACAACCTGCACTTTAGATCTCTGCGATAACAACACAGCACATGTTGGAAACTTGAAGTCATGGGAAATAGAAAGTCCACACTCCCCCAGTTTGAGGCTTTTACACATCACTGAGCAACCAAACCTGATCAGGTATTTACTGGGTTTTAAGAAGATGCAAATCTAAACTCGGGTAAACAAAAACACAAAAGATTAGTAAACAAAAACAAAGTGGAAGAGCTGCCTCTGATCCAGCAGCAGGTTTGCTCTGTCTGTCTCGTGGTCGTAGAGGCGTTGTGACCCACTCTTCTTTCCATCATTGAGGTTTCTGCTCGGCTCTCTGAAGGTCCACCACAGCATTTCAGTCAAACTTTGTTCTGGACACGTCGGTTCTGTTATTTTTGACCCGTTCTGTTGTAGATCAGCTGCTGTGTTTGGGATCATGGTCCTGTTGGACACAGTTTGGTCACATTTGACACCAGAACCATTCATGGGACACTCTGTGACTGACAGGAGCCCACACCATCAGCCCTCCACCACCGTGCTGACAGCTGAGCTGTTTGCTGCAGAGCATTCTGGGTAAACATATGTATTTTTTTGTCTTGTGTTGTTCCAGAAGTCTTGTGGTTCCTTCATATGAAACTTTACAAACCTAATTCATGCTGCCGTGTTGTTTTGTCTCACACAACCCTTCCAAACAAGCCATGAACTTTGACCTTTAACCTTCTAACTGAGGTCTGTAGAGTCTGAGATGGAGCTCATTTCTGTAAGCATTGCATGGTCTGACCTTCAGGGTGAATTTGCTCCCACTCCTGAAGAACGGCAGCTTTCTAAAATGTTTTCCATCCATCCCTCCTTCTTGTTCGGGTCACATGGGTAACTGGTGCCACTGGTGCCCATGTCCAACTATCACTGCGCGAGAGGCGGGGACACCTGGACAGGTCTCCAGCCCATCACAGGGACACTAGAGACAAACAACCATTCAGTGTCTCTCACCTAGAGACAATTTAGAGTTACCAATCAGTCTAACGTGCATGTTTTTGGTCTGTGGGAGGAAACTGGAGTACCCGGAGAAAACCCACGCATGCACGGAGAGAACATGCAAACTCCACCCAGAAAGTCCCCCGGCCGGGATTTGAACCGGCGACCTTCTCACTGAGAGGCAACAACTCTACCAGCTGATCCGCCTTAAATGTTTTCAGTTTGTGAAAAAACCTTTTACAGGGACTCATTAAGTTTTAAATGACCTCTGACCCTTCCTATATTGATGGGCAACAACAGCTGCTTTTGAGATCATTGCTGATGTCTTTCCTCCCTGGCGTTGTGTTTTCACACAAAAGCTCCTAATTTCAACAGTTTGCACTCATGAGGAAGCTTTTCTTATCCTCGTGCACAAAATAAACCAGCCTGAGGAGCACGGCTCTAAGGTTAATGTTTTTATTAAATATATCACCTTTGTTCTTACATTACAGCTCAGTTACAAAAGTATACATACACACGAGTGAGCACTTTGGAACAGACTCACATACACAACAATTCTCTCTCCAACAGCAGCATGTAGACAGAGCCAGAGCGCCACGGCTCACCTCGGGGGCTCGCTCTTTGTGGTCATGTGGTCAAAGAGAACAGCAACAAAACAACATAGCAAGTCTTTTTTTTTTTTTTCTCTCGACAGATACGTCAACACAAATATGGCAGCAGACACGTAAATATTGGAGGTAGGTTAATGTAGAAATACCCGTCTGAGAGGCGGCGCGAGCTGCCACCTGTCATGCTATCTGCAGCCCCATGGAACCATGGGAAATGTTTTCTGTGAGCGCGGAGGGTTCCCAATGGATAGTTTTGCATTCACTGACAAGAGCCGATGCATTGCATCAGAAAACAAAAGTACAATTAAAAAATAAAACAAAAATGGCAATACCTTAAAAAAATAATTTAGAAAAACTAAATGAGATTTGGTCACTCAGTGCTTTTGTTCCTGCTCGGTTTGAACAATCCAAAACCTCCAGACAACTCCTTTTAGGGCAGAGCGAGCTCAACTCAGCAGCGGAGTTTCTCAGGACCAAAGTACATATATACACACTTTATACACAAATACAAATAATAATAGCAATAAGGCAAAAAAAAAGATATAAATACTCATGAATAATTACAAATACAAATAAATTCCTAACGACAAAAAGAATGCCTAAACAAAATCAAAAATAAATATGGCTGAAGAGCGGAAGCAAATGCATCAATATTAAAATCTTCTTTCCAGCAAAATAAAAAATAGTTTTCTCTTTGGGACAGGGATTGAAGGGGGGCTGAGGGGGGGTTCAGGGTGGTTGGGGCCCATTGTCCCACAATGACAGTGTACCTGAATTAAACACCACCATGGACGAGATCAATAAATAAACAGCTACCAAAAAGAAAAAGAAAAATCAGTGGCTTGTTTCTTCTTCTGAGATCTGCTTCAGGTCGGTCTTTAAGGGCACTCGGCATCTGCAGGCAGGTCGGTGGAACCTAAAAGTTTCTTCCCGTTCCAGGAGTTCACGCACCAACATCGACCCCTCTGTCCGTCCAGAGACGACTCGCACTGCAGGGAAACAGAAACGCAAACAAACTCACTCCACTGCTTTCATTTTCTCACACATGTCCCATCCTGCAGGACCAACCGGGTCCACTTTATGGCATCGAACTACTTCTGCAGACTCTGTGTTATTTTAACCATTTATTGAAGATTATCACTATTTTTACATAAAAAAAATAGTATTTTACTTTATTTACAAAAATCCTCAAAACACAATGAGATCTCTTCATATCATTCAAAACATTGTTTTCCTTCAAATCTGTTTCATGCTTCTATTAATGCTAATGCTAATGCTGCTAATGCCTATTTTCTTCTTCTTTCGGCTGCTCCCTTCTTCAGGGGTCTCAACAGTGAACTAACTCGCATGAAGACTTGGCGATTGTTTTTAGCCTGATGTCCTTCCTGATGCAACCACAGACCAGTGAGCTACCACAGCCCTCTGTGTGGAGCAGGAAGCTGCCACGTAGAGCGCCAAGGGGAGCAGATGGTGGGGGTTAAAGGCCTTGTTCAAGGGCCTAACGTGTGGCAAATGAAGGTGGAGGCAGGTGTGGGTGCTTCACCTATCCCACCCACATTTTAATGTCGCTGGTTCGGGGTGTTGAACCAGCAACCTTAAGATCACAGGTCTAATTTCTCCAACCTCGGCACTTTCACTTCCCCCTTTACCAGTGCTAGTTGTAGCTAAAAGCTAAATTTGCTACATTTAACTAGTATTTGCTATTTTTAGCATTTTGCTAGCTTTTTGTTCATTTGAGGTTTAAGTTAGCCTTTTTTTAGTTAACAATTTTGCTACTTTTAGGGTTTAATAATGTTTTGCGATTTACAGTTTTGTTACTTTTAATTTTTAGCTAGCATTTTGCTTTGCTGCTAAAGTTTTGCTACTTTCAGCTAGCATTTTACTACTTTTAGCTCGAGTTTTGGTTCTTTATTCATATAGTTGGTATTTTGCTTCTGTTTGTTGCTAGCATTTTGCTACCTTTAGCTAGTTTTATCACTTTTGTTCTCTAGCATTTTGCTACAATCAGCATTCAGCTCAGTTTCAGCTTCAGCACATTCCAGTCATTCAAAACTCGTTGGCACAGAAAATGCAGTTTCTCTCTTTTTACAACGTGTTCCTGTTTTTTTAGGCTGTTTAATCTCAAATGCATAAAATATTTTGTGAAAAAAGTGTTTTGTTATGAATGAAACCAGATTCATGTTTGTTTCAAAACAAATGTGTGAAGAAAAATAAACTTCACGGTGAATCTTTATCGAATCTTATCTAATTAAATTAAATCGCTGACGAGCTGCACCTGATTAAGTTTTGTCTTCTGTATTTTGTGTATAGAAGCTGAATGCATTAAATTAAGTTAAATTAAATTAATTGATTAAATTGAAATTAATTAAAAAAAAAAAGACTTTTATGACAATAAACCTTGCCCAGCCTGATGGAACCTCATGTTCCACCTTTACCGCCTCAATAAAAACCCGAGCTCCGCCACTGCTGCCAGCTGTAGCCGATTTAACACCCAGGAAGAAGCGGGCAAAGATAAGGGATGGATGGATGGATGGATGCATGGATGGATGCATGGATGGATGGATGAAGACACCAACCTGCTTGGGTTTGTAAAGGCCGTGCTTGTCGCAGTTCGGGAGGTAGAATCTGGTTAACTTCTCCCCTAATTTCTGCTGGGATTTGGCAATCCTGTCTAAAGCTGTCTGCAGCTCCAGGTGGCAGGGACCCTGCGGAGTGGACAGGAGAGCAAAGGGTTAAAATAATAACTGTTTTATTAGCAGCAAGCAAGCACGTGCTGACATTACAGTGCAAATAAAACTTGTAGGAACAAGCGCGTCCCCGGACATTTCCGATGGCACCGGAGCGCCCCCTGGTGGCGCAACTGTTCCCTCTCAAAACCTCCCCAAAACTTTGAGCAGCACAAGGCGCAGCGGATCACAGAAAATCTCCCCCCCCCCCCCCCCCCCCTCCGAGCCTCACCTGCTCCACCAGCTTCCTGCGGATGGCAATGAGTTTGGCTTTCATGCTCTCCTGAACGTCGGCCAGAACCCGCGCGTCGTGGGGCTTGCTGAAACCCGGGAGGTAGTGGCTGGAGCCGGGGTCCGAGATGATGGCTGAGTTGTCCATCTCCGGCTCTGGCTCTTCCTGATCTGCTTAAGGAAAAATGAATGAATGAAAGGCTCTGAATCCAGCGGTGCAGCACAGATGTGGAGCTGGAGGTGCGGGAGGCCTACCTTGTGCCTCAGGCTCGGAGGTGGGCTGCGGCGCGGAGCTCTCCGTGCACACGGCCTGTCCGCGGGTGAGGGCGTGCAGCGGCCGCGGGTCGTCGGGTCTCGGGGCGCACCGCAGCCCGGAGCCGCACGGCGCCGTGTAGATCCCGCACAGCTCGCCTGCCTTCAGGGCGCATGCGAGGCAGCATCCGCAGCCGGGCTCCCGCAGCACCTCGGCGCACCCGGGCGCCACCGCAGGACACTGGCTCAGCCTCTCCGGAGAGCACGGCGCGCACCGGATCGGTTCTGGCCCCACCACCGGGGACCCCAGCGTCACAGTAAGGAGCGCGGAGCACACAGCTGCCACCACGACGTGCTGCACAGGCAGTCCGCGCATTGAAGGCATGATCTGGATACAAACGTGGGAAATGAGCCGCAGAGGAAGTGCAGATGAAAACGCCGGATTCCACGCGGTTGCTGCTCCGCTGTGCCCGTCGTTTGATTTGGGGGGAAGATGTCTAACTGTGCGCTGCGCGCAGCCGTATTTATAGCTCTGTGAGTGTTTGACGCATCGGCGTTATGAATGATTCCTGAAAAGAAGGTGTAATGTGGAGGTGCGCTCTGATTGGCCCATCCGTGTCCGGTCATGCTGCTCATTTGAATACAACAATCACGTCAATATTTATGTTGGAGCAGGCGGTGCTTGGCACGTACGGGTGACGACACCGCGGTTTGATGTTGCAATCAGGGACCCCATCCCCCGCGACCCCTCCCCGTTCTCACGCGGGTGCTACAGTCACCCCAGAAACAACAGCGAGGCATTAAAGTTGGATCTTCCAGTTTGTTTTCAGAAGTTGGAGTGAGCTAGAACGAACAGGTTGTCACGCGGGAGGGGGGAGTGTTCGGGGTTGTTGGAGGTGAACCCCTCCTACTCCAAAGACTCTGTGTTATGGAACAAGGTTGTCTTTTCATGTTTTCAGATAATTGTACCCTCAAGAAGAAGAAGAAACAAACGTCTTACACAACTTTTTTGGGGGGAAGAGTTTAAAAGTAAAAAGCCTAATGAGCGCAAATTACGCGCGCCCACGCCGCGCGCAGAGAGCGTGGGCGCGCCGGGAGTGAACCGGCTGCTCTGGTTTTCACATGTGTGAGCATCGGAGCCTCTCGGAGGCAGAACCAAGCCAAGGTTCAGAAATAGCAGCTCGGAATGAGGGTCGCTGATTCCAGGGGGGACTCTGCGGTGCGCGCGCGCCGAAGCCGGCTGTTTGGGCCGCTTCCAGGAGATGTCCCGCTGTAATTACCCCCTTTTCCTGGCATAAAAATAGAGCCAGAGCTCTGACTCGGGGCAGACCGACATGACCACAGACACGTCCCTTTTCTTTAGGGGGTGGGGGAGGCTGCGAGGATCTCACGGCGCACAACACGCACGTTTTCCCTGCTCCATGCAAGACGCTCTGAGCGCCATCACTCCTGCCGGTAACCGGTTCTCTCCACTTCCCACCCCCGTCACCTCCCTGACCCCCGTCACGTTCCGATCACTCATCTTTCTGATGCAACGAGCCGCGCGGTGTCTGCGTGCGTGCAACTGCTGGATGGGATTGCATCATCTGACAGCTCGCGCTCAATCTCATCCTCACTGATGCCCAAGATCCACCAAGCCTCGGGTTAAATTAAGTTTTAATTGTGATGTGATGTCACGTGAGCGCCTCCCCTGCACCTCAGAGGCGTCTTCTAACAAAACCTGCAGTTGTTCCACAACAAAAACTAAATTTATTCTGCACCCTTAATGTAAGACATCAAAATAAAAACAGGTTTCATCTCAACCGCTGCATAATCTAAATATAGGTTATATTGTATTTATAACAATTAAGATAAAAAAATGAATCAGTTTAATTAGTTATATTGTTATTACTGTTTTTATTTTACAATTCATACTTTTGGATGTAGGGACCCTGTAGTTTCATTCCCCCACATGTATCACATGTGGTGCACACAAATAAAGAAACTTTGCCTTTGTTAAATTTTATACGTTTTATATATTGTACATATTTTAATGACACAACTAAATAAAGTTCATCACTGCCCAAAAGAAGGAAAAAAACTAATTTTAACAAATTTACAACACAAAAGAACTAAACAATGTTTCATCATACAGGAAAAAATATAAGTATAAAATATATTTGATTGGAAGAAAGTGCACATTTTCATTCAAATCTTGTTTGAATGAGTCTTCCATCCATCCATCCATCCATCCATCCATCCATCCATCCATCCATCCATCCATCCATCCATCCATCCATCCA
>NC_056500.1:4975651-5018763 GCF_014905685.2 Nematolebias whitei
CTACCATCCATCCATCCATCCATCCATCCATCCATCCATCCATCCATCCATCCATCCATCCATCCATCCATCCATCCATCCATCCATTCATCCATCCACCCATCCATTCATCCATTATCTTTTACACGCTTCTTCCATTTTGGGTCATGGGCGTCACCAGTGCCCATATCCAGCAATCACTGTGCGAGAGGCGGGGGACACCATGGACAGGTCTCCAGTCCATCACAGGGACACAAAGTCAAATGAGACAAACAACCATTCACTCTCTCACCTAGGGACAATTTAGAGTTACCAATCAGCCTAACATGCATGTTTTTGTCTGTGGGAGGAAACCCACACATGCACAGAGAGAACATGCAAACTCCACCCAGAAAGGCCCCAGGACTGGGATTTGAACCGGGGACCTGCTCGCTGAGAGGCAGCAGCTCTACCAACTGATCCACCAGCGTGCTGCCCATGAGTCTTAAATGCATTAATATGAATTTTAAAACACAACCATTAAAAGAAATCAAAGACGTTAATCTGATGTTTTGGAAGAGTTTAGTTTTGCGTAATTGTGAGATGCGGGTACGCACTGAATGTAAACAAAGCACTCGAAGTTTGAGTCGTGGGGCTGTTTTACATCCGCGGTGGTTCGAGCAACAAATGTGAAGTTTGAGGGCGATTAGGTGGAAACACAACGCCCGAGAAAAGAGAAAAACCGAAGAATGAAAATTGTGAATCGAGTACGTTTGCAGCTTCGATCTAAGCCGTGTGTTTATCTGCACGATTTACTCCACAAGTCCGAGCAGAAACACCAGGAGATCAAACTGACGAGATCGCTGCCTCCCAAACGGCTCCTCCATTGTTGACCTATTTTCAGCCACTTCAGCTGTTTCCATGTAAACAAACACACGTGGAAGTTCAGGCTTTGTCTGAACATATTTCATCTAAGAACACTGAAACCATATGAGAAGAATTTGTTTTCATTTTTGACTCATCTTAATGATCATCATCATAATAACAAATAACTTCAAGATAAAACAAAAGTAACACTCAGCTGCATCAATGTTGGATTTTATCAAACATAAGATAAAATGTCAGGTTTTAAAATGACAGATTTTGGGCTTTTAAAGTGAAATAAAAATATGATCAATGTTTAAACCCAAAGTGGAGCAAACATTCATAAACCAGTCAGGTGTGGATGAATCCAGTTTATAAGGCTGGTTTTAATCCCTCTAAAAACATTTATAATATTGTTTTAGCTTTAAAGTTTGACAAAGATCCACATTTTTCAGTATTGTCTTATTTCAGCTCCTTGTTGTGAACTTTAAAGGGACATCTTTTAAATCCAGAATATCCTGCTTCATTTCCTTTAAAACTTTGAAACAAACTCTTTTAGACTGTAAAGATGTAAAATAATAAAAAAAGTGTTGCTCATCGAGGTGCGACGCTTTAAAAGGAATTCTTCATTAAATCATGTGGCGTGTTCAGTTTATACATTTTGTCCTACAGGATGTCCAAGTGTGGTTTGTTTTTTTGTTCACTCCTGTCGAACAGGAAGTCCTTTAAAGCAACAAGAACAGCAGCCCTGTCATCATGCACCGCTTCAGGATATTTTCATAAGCTTGCTCTTTATTTATAAAGAATGAGAATGTTCAGTTTCTCCCTCTCTGTCTCTCAGTCGACAGATCAGGGGTTTCACCCGATATGGATATTGTAATGTTTGAAACGCACCCTGGAGCTTCTTGTTGTGGTTTCCAAAGCCCAACCGCCATATTGAATCAGAGATGTCTGATATGAATCACCCAAATTTAATAAAGATGCACCAAACAGAACAAGCACACAAAGTGTGATGCTAAAAGCATCATTGTGTCTTATTAAAGGCTTTATTTGAGCAGAAATCAGTGCATCTTTTCCCTGACGTCATTCTGCTCTGATGGAGACGGATTTGATTTGATAGTGTTTAACCTCCTGGGTGTCTCTGATGCAAAGAGTTTCTCTCGTTGGTCTTGCAGGGGACAGAATAAGCTTTTAAGGCGGAAACAAAAAGTAAAACAAGGATCAAAACTCTGATTTAAATCATGGTAACTGCATCATATTGAAATGATGCTTATAGGTCATTTTGTCTCGTTCCTCAAGTTTTGACCCAAGTTGTTTAATCCAGTCATCTTCAGTTGATTGCTATGTTGTACAAAAACAAGATGATCTTTTAGCTGTAAAAAATAAAAAAATATAAAACGTCCCAGAAGATTCAAAAAATAAAAATATGGCTTATGCATCAGTCCTATTATTAGTAAATTGGTCTACCTGTTATGAAAGTATCCAACTAAGCTCAGTCAGGTCATCTGGACGTTTTTTTTCTTTCTTGAGATGTTTTGTCCTTCATCCAAAGGACTTCGTCAGTCCGAGGAGCCACAAACAAACTCAGTCCCACAAGCAGCACACTGCCACAGTGGACCAACCAGTTTGCTGGAAGTAAGTGATATGAAAGTAAGTTTAACATTTAATTAAACGGATTTCCTTTCAAAATTAGTCAAATAATTAACACGTTTAATGCAAAAGTCCATACGTGCACATCGTTTCCTGCATGATCAATAAATTTACATCTTATCTCTTATAAAATGTTATCTAAACTTTTTGAACTTCTTTAACGTACCAGTAATTGAAAATGTTGAAACAATCTAATGGTGAAGAAGTTGCCAAGTTTTATATGGTCTGATGACATAAAACTCTCAGTAAAATGGACTTTATGCAGTAAATTTGAGCTCAAAAGCAGCAAAACTAAAAATTATTTCAAAAAGTCTGCGGGAAGCTCTGAAACAACTGGGATCAAAAAGATGTGAAACCAGAAGAACACTCAAAATGTACGTCTCCAGATCCAACATGTGCTACAATAAAAAGAAGAAAAAGGTTAAGCAATGATTTGCGTAAATCAAACATCTTTTTTAGGAACAGAACATTGCAGCTGAGCACGGTGGTGGCAGTGTAATGATGCGGGGTTATAAGACTTTAACATGTTACAAATTTATCATTTAGATCCTGTTAAAGAGCAGTTCAAAACTTTTCGATGCTTTCTGTCCGAATGATTCTGCTTCTAAACATTTATACATTTATTTTTTGACAGATTAAGTTAAAATCTTTTGATTTTTGTTGCCAGAAAAACTTGCTCTTTTCTCCTTTAAACGTTTATTTGTCAATTCTGTCTCGTGTGGTTCCAAGTTGGTTTATACTTTAGTTAAAACTGAAAACAAGACAGGAAACATTAAAGGCGAGCCGTTGTTTTTCTTCTTTCGGCTGCTCCTTCTTCAGGGGTCGCCACAGCGAAATAACTCACACCAAGTCTTGGCCATTGTTTTTACACCGGATGCTCTTAATGACACAACCACGGACCACCGAGCTACCACAGCCCTCTATGTGGAGCAGAGAGCTGCTCTCTAGGGCACCCGGGGGAGCAGATGGTGGGGGTAAGGGGCCTTGCTCAAGGGCACAGAGTGGGGCAAATAATGGTGGAGGCAGGGGTGGGTGCTTCACCTTTCCCACCTACATTTTTTGATGTTGTCGGTACAGGGAGTTGAACCGGCGACCAGCTCACAGGCCCACCTTCTCTAACCTCTGCACTCCCGCTCCCCCCCAAAGGTGGGCAATTATATAATTTATTATTTTATAATAAATAATCAGTAATCATTTGAAACAAAAGTGTTCCCTCAGCAGGAAACACAAAAACTTAATCTTGAAAAGAACAAAACAAACAAATCCACGCACAGATAATCCCATAAATGAATATTAAGAACGAGAGAGCAGATAAACGAGATGAAGGAAGAAAACAACATGAATCTAACGGTTTAAATATATTTAAACTTGTAATAATTAAACACAACATACTTCTAGCTTTTCTAGAAATGAAAACGGTAAGTCAAGTTGTGCACTGCAAAAAATATGCAACACTTTCCAATATTTCTACAAAACTAATAAAAAATTTAGTTATAATTCACAGTGAATTCAGGATAAAACACCAAATATTTTAAGTGCAAATAACGATTTTTTAAAAATAAATTGTAAACAAACATTTTAATAATGAAATAAAACAAAACTACTTTTATATTAATCAGAGCTGAAAAATACACCAGTCCTACATTTTGATGCAGATGCTGCATGCTTATTATGGTCACCATGGTAACCACACACCTGTGTATCACGGGTATATAAGACAGGTAGAAATGCAAAGTAGAAAGTAAGCCTCAAACAAATTGCCACTGTGAAATGTGCTAGTTGGGAAAAATAAATAACTAAACAAACCCTAGACGAGTATGGGCGTGAAACGTTCCACGATGGACGTCAGTGGAAGCGTGCATGTGTGCATTCAGCGTTCGGGGGACATGAGAGAAAACCAAAAGTCCCACACCTGTGAGAGATACGCTGGGCGAAAGACGAGTTAAACATTTAGATGTGTAAACTAGATGCTTGCAACATTTTTGGTAAGTTTAAACGGCTTCACGTTAACACTAACATTCTTCAGGAAAATCTAAAATCCCAAAACTTAAACTGGGACTGAGCAAATATGAAAGTTGCAGGTCAGTCATTAAACGCTGAGCTCTCTGTGACCTTAAACCTTGAAACTGCACCGGCGCCCAATACGTCGATCGCAAATGCAATTTGAGTAGATCACATGACATAATAGACGTCAGCCTTTTATTTATTTATTTATTTTTAAATAGACATCAGCCTATCATCCATCCTCACTTTGAAATTTGACAGTTGATTGACATACAGCGCAGCCAATCAGAGAACGGATCTTTCCTGACGCATGTACGCGCGTACAACCGCGCCAAAAACAAACGAGTTGCCTCGTAAAAGCCTCCAGTTTATTTCTTCTACTCTAAACTCCAGAAAGTGTGTAAAATGAGTCGGGGATCTGGACCAAGTAAGAAGAAAAAAAAACTTCCATTTCCATACGGAATGGGGGGAGGACCTTTTTATTTTTCCCACAATGTTATATATCCTATTTGGATAGTATTTTGCATTTTTGCATTTAGGCTATATTGCATAGAGGTGTTTGCCTCATCTGCAAGAGTACCGGAGCTGCATTTTCACACTATTCGTAAAAACTACGACACTGATTTCCTTCCGAAAAGCAAGCTGAGAAAGAAAAAGGTGAACTAAAATCCCAATTACCCAGCCAGCAGTCATTTTTCCTACAGCTGACCACAGAAGCGACAGCAGCTACCGGAGCATCATTCTGGGTGAGTCACTTAATAACTGTTAAGAACAAGAAGACTGTTCAAGGCGGAGAGATGTAAAAGAGGCGTTTGTTGAAGCAACTGACTCGTCGTTCCGACACTTTGAAAACAAACCAGAAATATGGTTATTGAACAGATAACACAAGTTATTGCTGTGTTTTGTTTATTATTTTGTACGCAGACGGTAAAAATAAATTGTCACTTTTTTTTAAAAACAAACTTTAGGGTTTTGTCATCTATGGTGCGTCCTCAACAAGCTGGGGCGTAAAACAACAAATACTTAACATGTTTATAAATAAGTACCGTATTTTTAGTTCTATAAGTCGCAGTTTTGTGCATAATTTGCGGCTTATACGCCAAAGCGTTTTTTTGCCATATTTACAAACCAGTTTTTGGCTGAAGTATGATCGTTTTCATTCATTCTGACATGGAAAATATTGAACACTACCATTTTCAGCTGCTAGATGGCACTGAGCAGTATGGCATGTCGTTGTGTCATGTAATAGGTAAAAGTGGCTATTATTGACACAATCAGCTTGCCATAGCCTGCCACCTTTGTCAAGCTCTGGGATCATGTCTGCAGCAACCGTCAAATCAGCTTCATTTAACTGCGCCGCCCCGGTGAAATGCAGCTAATTTGACCATTAAAATGCATTTATTAAGGACAAGTTCATCTGAGACACACCTTTGCTATAATGTCGCGCAAACAAATAATTGTTTTAGGCGCTAATCTTGTTAAATTTCGAAGAAATGCTTAGCGTTTCTCCTTCCTGATGTCCTCCCTCTGTGCGCTCCCAGCGCACCGAGGCAGCGAATACTTTAGAATTGCAGCTGATTTGACCGTTAAAGTGCATTTGTTAAGGAAAAGTTAAACTGAGACACACCTTTATTTTAAAGTCGAAGAAACAAATAATAGTTTTTAAGCGTTAATCTTGTTAAAGTCCTCCCGTGAACGGTCCTGCGGCCGCCATTTGGCAGCCCATCGATTTTTGGCACAACACCGGCCCACATTTCTGAGTTGTCAGCGATGACGCATAAAAGATGTGACTTATATGGCAAAGCAACGTATTTATGGTTGTTTTTTTAAAACTTTATTAGACATATTTGGACTGATACAACGTGTACGGTGGAAAATACGGCATATGTTTTGTATTTTTATAGTTGGTAGATCACTTGGTCTTGGTCATTTTAAAGCTGAAAAAGTCTGGGCACCCCTGCTCTACACGATGAGCACCAAACAACAAAACATTAATATTCCTAAAACGTTCAGACGGAAGCTGATTAAGGCTCCACTACTTTTTAAAACAGACAAAAAGTCTCTATCGAGGCGTTTTCTTAAGCATCGAGTGACCGAGCTGTGATTAAATGGCGACACTTTTCCTCGTTTTGATTGTTGCTTGTTTTTGTCAAAATATCTGGCGACACCAGCATGAAATTTAAAGTTTTCTTCGGCTTGTTTCCTGGTGAAAAGGCAGCCCGTGTCCTCAGCCAAACCGTGATGTCATTGTGAGGCGGTGGAAAGTGGTCTCAGGCTCAAATGATTCTATCTCGTCCTCGAGCTCCTCAAACCTTAAAACCCTTCAAAATAAAATTATCCGTGTGTGCTCTGCGGTACGGCGCTGCCTGGCCTGGCTGGGAAGCCCAGCATGGGATCATGGGTAATTAGCAGGTTGATGTAAAGAGGGAGACACATGCAGCACCAAACCACGCGAGGAATTCTCATAAAAGAGCCACATGTGTTCGCAAACATCTTTTTAGCTGTCAGCTCAGAGAGGCGGAGTGCTCGAACAGAGTTATCTGAGGTCAGGGATAGTCCCACTCTTACAAAAAACATGCCCACAAAGCCGCCAAGCCCTCACGAGGCTGCTGAAGACTTTCTGTTTGGGAAAGTGACGAAGAGGAGGGGCGCTCCGTCTCTTTGCAGGTGTCACATGACGAGGAGATCAAACAGCCTTTGGCATTGAACATCCCAAGACTGGAATGTTTACCTTTGTCGAGAGCGACGGGGAAAAACAGTCTTGTTGTTTCGAACACAGGTCTCCAGGATCCACGTTTGGTGATTCAACACCCGCTCCCACTCCCTCCGTCTTCGTCTCCTTCTTTATCTTAAGGGCAAAAAGAGCGAACGTTCATGTCAGACGATCTGAGAAAAACAGGATTGTTTTGAGCACACCCACAGGAAAGAATCCACACCTGTGAGAATCCAAGCCGGGCAGACACACAATGAGCTGGGCCCGTGTTCGCGGCGCTGTTAACGGAGCTCTGCAGGCACCTGAACATGTTTTCATCCTTTATCTGACGCTCAGAGTCCACCCAGCACCTCGCAGACAGGACTGGTTTTCCATCGGCAGCAGTCTAGGAACAGTCCGAACACACTTGAAGTTAATGACATATTTGTGTCACCACGTTTGGATTGTGCTTCCCGTTCCTGTTTTGTTCCTTGTGTTGGTTCTCTTTTTATTTTCTGTCAGTTTTGCTCTCGGCTCTCCCATCACACCCCCTTCAGAACATGCAGTCCCAGGTTTTCAGGTCCTTGTCCTTAAATAGCCGCGCGTCAACTTTTCTTTCAACGCTCGGTTTTCACTTGTGTCTGCTCCCAGTGCCTTTTAATTAAAGATCATGCACTTTCTGCGCCTGCTTCGTATCGCTCTTCACTCTTCACCATCATTATCCCTGTATGAAAGCGGCACCTATAAACCTTAAACGCCTTGCATTACCTGCAGTCAATAAAGAAAAACAATGTTGCCTATTAGATAATTGGAACAAAAGAACAAGTTTCCAATAAGAAACACATGTAGACACAATCATACAGCTCTCAACATACAAAACAATCAAGAGAGAAGTTCTAAATAAACACTTTTTGGATGAATTTTTAACAAAACTCAGCAAAACATACATAAATAAAACCATTGAAGGATGCAAGGCTGACTTTTCTGCTGGACAACAGAACGTTGTAATTAATTAAGCTACAGGTGTGAGGATAGATGGATGAATATGACCAAGTTCTGTCCTGACATTAAAAAGATCTTTTAGATGACAATAAAAACGCCTTTATTTTACGTGAATGTCTCCCATCAGTGCAGGACTTGCTGCTGCTGCCAGAGTCTTAACTGGAGATAGTGGGAGAGATCATATCTCTCCAGTTTTAGCTTCTCTCCGTTGGCTCATTGTCAAATCCAGAATTTAGTTCAAAATCTTACTTCTAACCTACAAAGCTCTCAACAACCTAGCTCCATCTTATATTCAAGATTTTATTGTTCCACATTTTCCCAGCAGAGCACTTTGCTCTCAGACTGCAGGCTTACTCGCAGTTCCTAGAGTTTCCAGGAGGAGGATGGGAGGAAGATCTTTCAGTTCTCAGGCTCCTCTCTTGTGGAACCAACTTCCAGTTTCTGTCTGTGAGACTGACACATTGTCCAGTTTTAAGACTGGGATTAAGACTTTCCTTTTTGATAAATCCTATTGTTAGGGTCGGCTTCTTATGCTGCTATAGGCTTAGACTACTAGAGGACAAATTGACCTAAATTCTTAAAACGAATTGTTAAAATTTAATAGTTTTCACTTGACACTATTTCTATCTTAACATGTGATTCTTGATCTGCCATTGTGTATCTGTTCATACCAAACCCAGCCCGTTGAAGCAGACAGCCGCTTGTCCTGATCCTGGTTCTGCTAAAGGTTTCTTCCTCACGAGGGAGTTTTTCCTTCCCACTGTCGCCTTCTTGCTCAAGATGAGAGTTCTGTGATGGAGTTAAACTCAAAGCGGTCTGCTCCTCAGATAAATAATGTTAAATTATTATTTTTATATATGAATATTTCTGTTCAGTGCCCTGAGACGACTTCTGTTGGGACTTGGCGCTTTATAAATAAACTGAGCTGACTTTAGACAGGATGATGCACTTCAGTTATAAAGCACAGAGGAATTCTCATTTATTCATATTAAACTGTAAACGTTCAGTGGAGGTGAAATAAAGTGTCCCGACCACCATACACGCTTCAGTGTGCGTGCGGTCTTGGTTAAAGGTCAGGAGGACCGTAAACATTGAAGTGGACTTGCTTTGGACAACATGTATTGTTTAGACTTCACGGCTCATGGAGCATCATGGTTGTTGTTGTCTCTCTCTCTCGGTGCAGATGGGGGGCTCTGTGTTTTTGGGACTGGGTCATGCTGTCCCAGGACTTGTGAGGGGCACGGCGAGGTTAATCGGTGTCCTCTCCCAGGCCTGAGAATCAGTAGTCAGGAATGTGATCTGAGTGGGCACAATGACGCTAATCCCCCAGCAAAGATGTTCTTTTCGTTTTCCTCTCCTCCTCCTCACAAGATTTCCTTAATCGGATAACTCCTGTCTCATCAAACGGGGTGCGCAGACCATTGAGCTCTGGGAGAAAAACACTGGAGCAGAAGGGGTGTGTGTGTGTGTCACTTGTGACGAAGGAGTCTCGGGCTGCAGAACCAACGAACGGATATAGTGGTTGGACCCAAACTCTTGGCATGCTGCACGGTGGCGCACGTGTGCGTTTCCGACTGAGTGTTTGTGAGCTTGTGATTGTACACTTGTGTGTGGGAAACCCAGGAAATCCAGTCTCCCATGCGCCAGCATCCACTGTGTTTGGTTTCCTCCTCTCTGTCCTCCTGAGCGACCATGTGTGTGTGTTTAGCTGCAGAACTTCCCTTTCTCGCTTGGCTCTAATGAGAGGAGGAGGAAGTCCAAGCCGGAGGGTCGCACTTGGCAAAGTTAAGTGGAAACTGCCTCATGAATGGGTCGGGGGTTCTGTGTTGGTAGGATTAGCCGTTATGTTACCGTTCAACAGAGCACAGTTTTCAGGCCTGCTGGCTGTTCCTTCAGACACCCTCCCTCTCTCCATCAGACCTGCAGATCCTTTATTTACTCACAATAGAACAATCGGTGCAGAACATCTACATCAAAGAATCACACGCAGTAAATAAAGCCTGGGAGATCATATGCAGCGAGGAAGAGAGATGGAGTAAACCTGGCGTTGACTGTATTGACTCTCCACTTCTCCTCACTTTCAACTTTATTATCTCCAAAAAAAGAGCGGGAAAAATACGCACAGCAGGCAGCAAAATGTTTACCATACCATACCATTTTATTTATAGAGCACTTAAAACAACAGCGACAAGGCCAACCAAAGTGCTGTACAGACAGAACAACAGGTAACACACGAAGCAATATATAAAATGAGGTAAATCAAAAATATAGACATAAAAACGATGCAGATAATAAATATGACTACAAACCAGTGTGGAGCGCAACTGTTCAGTGATTTGTAGACATACATCAGTATTTTGAACTGGATTCGAAAGTGAACTGGTAACCAGTGCAGTGAGGCCAAAACTGGTGTAATGTGCTCTCTTTTGCCTGCACTGGTTAAAAATCGGGCTGCTGCATTCTGGACCAGTTGTAGTCGTGCAATAGAGGTCTGACTGATACCAAACAGGAGTGAATTGCAGTAATCAAGCCTAGATGTAATGAATGCATGTATTACTGTCTCCAGGTTATTTTAGGACAATATGGGCTTCAGTTTAGACAGCTGCCTCAGTTGGAAGAAACATGATTTAACAATCATGTTTACATGATTGTTAAGTTTCAGGGAAGGGTCCATTATCACTCCCAGATTAGTGACTCTTTGTTGTTCTGACAGGGTTAGAGCGGAGAGGTCGATGCAGTGGTTTGTGATTGTGTCGTTGGGAGGGAACAACACGACCTCAGACTTCTTTTCATTGAAACTTAAGAAATTTAAAGCCATCCAGTCCCTGATGTAAGCCAGGCAGTCGAGCAGAGGTTGAATAGAGCATGTGCCATTGTGTCTTAGGGGGAAGTAAATTTGACATAGAAGTGAAATGGCATGTTGTGTTTACAGAAAATAGCACCAAGCGGCAGCAGGTATAAAGAGAATAGGAGGGGACCCAGGATGGAGCCCTGCGGAACCCCCCATTTAAGCTCTGCCGCTGCAGAACTAAAAATCCTTGATGGAGACACAAAAGGATCTGTCAGTGAGGTAAGATCTGAACCATTTGAGGGCTGATCCTGTGACGCCCACCCACTGCTCCAACCTAGCAATGAGGATCTCATGGTTGATGGTGTCAAAGGCGGCTGTGAGGTCCAACAGGACAAGCAGCACAGAATCACCGGAATCAGTGGTTAAGTAAATGTCATTAAAGACCTTCAGCAGGGCAGTTTCAGTGCCGTGGAGAGGTTTAAAGCCAGATTGGAATAGCTCTAAGATGGTGTGACCCTCCAGGAAACACTTCAACTGGGACTCAACTATTTTATCCAGTACTTTAGAAACAAATGGGAGTTTGGAGACAGGCCGGAAGTTGGACACGACTGAGGAGTCAAGGTTTGTTTTTTTCAGGAGAGGCTGGACGGCAGCATGTTTAAAGGATTTTGGCACCACGCCAGTGGATAAACTACTGTTTACTATAGCAAGAATGGACGGACCTAGAGTTGGAAACACCTCCTTTAGTAGTCAAGGGGGGACCAGAAGGTTTCAAGCTGCACATGACCTGCTCTAGAGAAGATAGAGTGATGGGTTCAAAATGGTCAAAAGGAGCTACAGATTGAGGTGGGATGGATGGGTCATGAGTTGGAGGGGAAATGAGAGCCCTGGTGGTCGCAATTTTTTCCAAAAAGAAATGTCGCATAGCTCAGTCGAGGCTTCCAGAGGTGATGGTTCAGTGAGGTGGAGAACAGAGATTAGGGTGGAGAAGAGGACACGTGGGTTGTGAGAGTTTGAGGTAATTATGTCAGAGAAGTATTTGGATTTAGCAGCTTTCACTGCTTTCTGATAACAGCGCCAACTCTCTTTAAGTATCTGGAAAGAGACCTGCAGCCTGTCTTTCCTCCACTTTCGCTCCGCCCTCCTGCACTGCTGCCTAACGGCCTTCGTGACGTCACTCAGCCAAGGTTCTGCTCTGAGTTTTGATTTTCTAGTTTTAACAGGTGCAACATGATCCAGAGTTTTTAAGCAGACAGAGTGTTTGTCTGCAGCGGTTACAGGTGTGGTCAGAAGTTTCACTCATGATAGACATGAAGCTTGTTTTAATTTAGTCTGTCCCATCCAAAATGGAAAAGGGAATGGCCACTCCCACTAGTTGTTATAAATTGTCCACCAGGCTCCTATGCTCAGTTTTTGTTTGAATTCCCAGAATTCTTAACTGATTTACTAAATACTGATAAAGTCATAAAAATGGGTGGTTTCAATATTCATGTTGATGTTGAAAGTGATAGCGCAGTCATAGCCTTTAAAAGTTGAATAGTCAATTGGTTTTACCCAAAACGTTCAAACACCCACTCACTCTCATCATCACACCCGTGACCTAGTTCTGACCTATGGCATCGAGATCAATAACTTATTGATATTTCCTCAAAGTCCTGTTGTGTCCGACCATTTTTAAATTACATTTGAGTTTACATTAAATGACTACACAGTCACTGAGAGCAAATTTCACCTTAGTAGGTGCTTATCAGAAAATGCTGTAACCAAATTAAAAAAATCTCTTCCATCGTTTTCCTCTGTGTTGCAGAGTAATACGTCAGAGAGCAATGACTTCATCATCTGGTTGATAGTTTTACAACTACTTTGCAAATTTCACTCAATAAAGTTCCATTGAATTAAAAATCTTAGTTTTAACCTACAAAGCCCTCACCAACCTAGCTCCAGCTTATATTTGAGATCTTTTTGTTCACTTGTAACACCATTGTCACCAGTTCATTGGTCCAGGTACACACACACAGTCAGTTTCTGCTCCATGGGGGTACCTGCCATGCCCAGCTTCACCTGCTTCCAGTCGTTAGTTACTCCAGTTCGTCCACATCACTCCCCATGTTCTCTCCAGAAATCATTGAAGCGTTGCACTTTTTCAGATGCCGGTCCGGGATTCCTTCACTTT
This sequence comes from Nematolebias whitei, assembly GCF_014905685.2. Lineage (NCBI taxonomy): Eukaryota > Metazoa > Chordata > Actinopteri > Cyprinodontiformes > Rivulidae > Nematolebias > Nematolebias whitei. Next base: position 4,988,786 of record NC_056500.1, read on the forward strand.
GTAAGTTGTTGCTGCAGCCGCTTTAGCTTTTGTTTTATACCAATTAGTTTCCGTTTTTCCTTTAAGTTTTATTTGTTGTGCTGAATCTGATTCCTGGGTTTAATCTTCCTGCCACTGTGAGGGGGAAAACCATTTGAATTTGGTTTCTTCAAAATACTTTTTTCATGAAATTGCAATTAAATTTAAACAAATGTCAGCTTTTATGTTTGTTTGTTTGTTTGCTGACAGTCAGGAATAAATCAAATAAACCTCACAACCAGAAAAATCTGGGATGTTTTCTAAAACACAACATTTATGATGCATCATTGTTTTAACAGAAGTGAGAACAAAGTGGATGAATTTCTGAATCTGCGCCTCCTTTACTGCGCTTGGAAACAAATAAACTGTGAACAGACTTTTGACTGAGACCTGAGCGGTGTGTAAAAGTTGTTCCAGGAGATTTCCATAACTTCATTAAACCCCCTTAAACTGGGATCTAAAACCATAAACTCAAAGGTCACAAGTATGTCAACAACCTCATCAGATAAAGTACAGATACACGTTTGTTTCCCCTTATCACTCACCACTAGGTCTCGTTTTTAACCTTGCAATGAGCTTTAAATTAAAATGTCAAGGTTTAAAAAGAAGCAGCATTATCTTTATCTGATTTTTGCCCTGAAAGAAATAAAACTTGATAAAATTAGACCTGTACAACCCACAGGACGTGCTGTTCCTGACCGCCAGGGATGTCAAATATTGTGACATTATGTGGTCAAATGAACCTTTAAGTCCACAAATAAAACATTTCTTTAGATGTATTGGGACCTAAGGCAGAAAAATATTTTTAAAATGCAATGTTCCTTATTTTAATCTAATCTCATGCAGCGTATGTGGATCCGTGGGTGTAGATATTGTTCAGCTCTGTTTTTGTTCACAGGATCGATCCTGAGGTCACTCTGCTCTGTTTTGCCAGGTTATTATGACACATTCTGCACATTTTCAGGTGTTTTCTCTCAGCTCGTCACATTCCATGTGTGTGGACGTTTTTCAGAGGAGACCAAACATGCAGGAGCGGTACGGACATGAGGGCTGGTCAGGGTCACTGCAGTTCTTCAACAACACGGAGTTCATCTGAGCTGATGTGGGCAAAACACAGTGCACGAGACACAGAAAAAACACTCCTGAACACCGGGAGAACCCTCGCTCAGAAACAATCTGGAGGGAGGATGTTTTTTGGTTCCTTTAATCCGAAATTAGCAGGTTGAAAAAACATCTAGTTTCATAACTTCTGGAAAGTTATGAAACTAAATGTAGCTTTCCAGACCCAATCTGTGCATACGTTTAGATTTTCGGTTTTTAATGTGGAGCAGAAAGGCCTGAAATCATAAGAACTTCAAAATATTTGATCCCTCTCTGAGCTGCTGAGGCTTCATTTTCATGTTAGAGTCACGAAATGTTAAAGCTTTAGGAATTCATGGCAATTAAGAAACCTCAGACACAAAATAAATCCAGATTTATTTATAAGTCATTGTTTTCTCATGGATTAAAAGTTGTAGCTAATAGCTTTAGGAATGGCTTAGACGTCAGAAATTACAGATTTTTTTTTTCTATAAGCCCGATTTGATTGAGATACTTGGACTTGGGAGGGAAACGGAGTAAGAAGATAAAAATTGCTCTGAGGTCTCCGAGGTTTAGGATGAATTAACGAGGTGTTGAACGTAGCTTAGACTCTGGATTTAAATCCATAAACCAGATTTGTGTAAAGTTCACTTTATTAAAGTCTTTGCATGAAAGGAATTGCCAGGATTCTTTTCTGTTTATAGAAAGAGTCGTGGGCTAGAACTCCAACAAAAAAGGAACCAATAAGGTGCATGTTGAGACTTCACCTGTTTGCCAAACATGATCACATTTTAACAATAGTTTTAGTGTCTATAAAACATACAATAAATTGTTTTTAAAAACTCAAATACAGTATATGATAGTTCTGGCATTTATGACCATGTGTGCATGTTCACCAGTTGAAACACACACCTTATCTCACCCACTTTCTTGTCGACAAACAGGTACTCATTTAAAACAATAGTACAATACAGGTGCTGGTCATAAAATTAGAACATCATGAAAAAGTTTATTTATTTCAATAATCCCATTTAAAAAGTGAAACTTGTATATTATATTAATTCATTACACACAGATTGATGTAAAATGTTTATTTATTTTAATGTTGATGATTTTAATTGACAACTAATGAACACTCCAAGTCCCTGTGATGGACTTGCGACCCGTCCAGGGTGTACCCCGCCCCTCGCACAGTGATTGCTGGACATGGGCACCAGCGACCCCCGTGACCCAAAATGGAATAAGCGGGTAAAGAAAATGGATGGATGGTTGGATGAACACCCCAAATTCAGTATCTGAGAAAATTAGAGAAATTATTTTGAAAAGGTTCAATATTGAAGACACCTGGTGCCACACTCTAATCAGCTAATTAACTCACACTTGCAAAGTCCTTTAAATGGTCTCAGTCTAGTTCTGTAGCTGCACAATCATGGGGAAGACTGCTGACTTGACAGTTGTCCAAAAGACGACCATTGACACCTTGCACAAGGAGGACAAGACTCAAAAGATCATTGCTAAAGAGGCTGGCTGTTCACAGAGCTCTGTGTCCAAGCACATTTATAGAGAGGTGAAGGGAAGGAAAAGATGTAGTAGAACAAAGTTTACAAGCAATAGGGATAACTGCACCCTGGAGAGAAACAAAACCCACTCCAAGATGTGGGGGAGATTCACAAAGAGTGGACTGCAGCTGGAGTCAGTGCTTCAAGAACCACCACGCACAGACGTATGCAAGACTTGTTTTCAGCTGTCTCATTCTTTGTGTCAAGCCACTCTTGAACAAGAGACAGCGTCAGAAGCGTCTCGCATGGGACTGCTGCTGAGTGTCTAAAGTTATGTTCTCTGATTACAGTAAATTTAGCATTTTCTTTGGAAATCAAGGTCCCAGAGTCTGGAGGAAGAGAGGAGCGGCACAGAATCCACGTTGCTTCAGGTCCAGTGTCAAGTTTCCACAGCCAGTGATGGTTTGGGGGGCCATGTCATCTGCTGGTGTTGGTCCACTGTGTTTTCTGAGGTCCAAGATCAATACAGCCGTCTACCAGGAAGTTTTATAGACTTCATACTTCCTGCTGCTGACCAACTTTATGGAGATGCAGATTTCATTTTCCAACAGGACTTGGCACCTGCACACAGTGCCAAAGCTACCAGTACCTGGTTTAAGGACCATGGTATCCCTGTTCTTAATTGGCCAACAAACTCTCCTGACATTAACCCCATAGAAAATCTATGTGGTACTGTGAAGTGGAAGAAGCGATACACCAGACCCAACAATTCAGAAGAGCTGAAGGCCACGATCAGAGCAACCTGGACTCATAACACCTGAGCAGAGACACAGACTGATGGACTCCATGCCACGACGCATTGCTGCAGTAATCCAGACAAAAGGAGCAACAACTAAGTATTGAGTGATGTACATGCTCATCTTTTCATGTTCATACTTTTCAGTTGGCCAACATTTCTAAAAAACCTTTTTTATTTTATTTTATTGGTCTTAAGTAATATTCTAATTTTCTGAGATACTGAATTTGTGGTTTTCATTAGTTGTCAGTTATAATCATCAACATTTAAATAAATAAACATTTGAAATATATCAGTCTATGTGTAATGAATTAATTTAATATACAAGTTTCACTTTTTTAATGGAATTACTGAAATAAATAAACTTTTTCATGATATTCTTATTTTTTGACCAGCACCTGTGTTTCACCATTTCCTATCTGGCAACCTTGTGCTACTTGTACAACAAATATGTTGAGTTTATACTTGCTGGTTTGAAGGAAATTATTGTGTCATGCATATTTTTTTTAATCACATGTTCGTTTTGCATTTAATTGTATTTAAATTTATACTTTTTTAAGTTACTGTTGTTGCTGCAGATTAAAACTGAACTTAATTTGCCTTTTCTGCAAAACAAAATGACCAACATAGAAAAATAAAGTAACCTTAATCTGATTTATCTGTAAACTGGGTTTACAGACAATCTGTGGACGTGACCCTGAGCCCATGCAGTGATGTCCAGAACAGAACCAGACCTGTTTTTAATGTCCAGAGCAGAACCAGACCTGTTTTTAATGTCCAGAGCAGAACCAGACCTGTTTTTAATGCAGCGGCCCCTGAGGGCCCAAAGATCACCACCATCCTTTATCAACTTTCATCCTCATCCTTTGAACTCGGAGATATCTATCAGTCCTCCTTCTGTCTGAAACTGAATGTTTTTCTGAATCCAGACCTGAGTTGATATTTTTTGGGGTCTATCTCTACGTCTAAGAGTCAACCTCTCTAAAATGCTCTTTTTATACCCAGTCCTCTTGTTGCCAGTTAACCTCCCAGAATGCTCCTCCAGCTCTTTCTCATGACACTGTGACAACCGTTTGTTGTAAAGAGCTCAAGTTTCGAGATGCGTTGCCGACCAATTTCTACGTTTATTTATTTATTCCAACGCATCACTTGCTTGATGACGAGCTGCAGGTTCACGTCTTGTTTGCTCAACTTCTGATCACTCAAATCCAGACAAACAACTGGAACATCTTCTACGTTACGATCTTTCAGAAGTGCTCTTTGGATGAGGAGTTGTGTTTTTCCTCCCACGCTCCAGAGTCCAGATTCCAGCAGCGTTTACAGTAAGAGATGTTATGACACACCAGGTCATTGGGTAAGCAGTGAGAGGGAGGGGCTGTGGCAGTAAAACTGATCATTAACCCTGCAGAGAGCGAGCGGGTTGGCTCAGGCTGCTGACGGGAGGCTGCTCTGCTGCTCCACAGCTGCAAACGAAGCATGAACAAAAAAATAAGGCCCATTTCCGCTCCTTATCTCAGAGTGTGAGAGTGTTCACGCTGGTGCTCCTGAGCGGGGCGGGCTTGATCATATCTGAGGGTCCAGCAGGTGGTAAACACAGCCAACACACACTTTGTAGTCACTTTATCAATCATCAACAAGTGGAATATTGACATCCTCTGTGGTGATTACACACAATCAGCGTGAATCACAAAGGAGGAGGAGGAGGAGGTCGACTGATTTATCGTTCGCCCGCTGAAAAACACAACCTTGATGTTCTCGTGTCAGGGCCAAATGTTGTTGCGTTGCCATGGCAACCTGTCGCTCAGGATGCTCCGCATGCCACAGCAGCAGCTAAACACACACTTTTTTCCCCCCGTCGCTGATGAATGTTTGGAGGACGGTTCTTCCTGCGCGCTGGGGGAAAACTTCACAGTTGTTTTACTTTTTTTTTCTTCGTCCTCGGACAACAAAAACAAAGCAACAGACCGAACGCATGTCCCACTGAGGTCCTGACACTGTTTGGAGTCTCCATCAGGACCAGTTTTTATAAATGATTGACACTTTGTGTCTCTTGGAGTAACTGATTGTAACCTGCACCCCCTGTGGTATCAGGTTGTTTTCTTTTTCATGCTTTTTATTTATTATTTGTTTGTTTTGAGTGAAGATTTTATTTTTCAAACCAGATTAAATGGTATGTGTAAAGTTTGCTTAATTTAAAAAAATGGGTGCATTTGAACAAAACGGTGATATTTTTAATGTTTTTATTTTTTTTTAATTACAGACTTAAAAGTGAATTTTGGGGAGGGGGGCTGCAGTGTCAAGCTGTTGGTTTTAATTTAGAAAACAAGAAAATAAGAAATTGACCTTGCTAAATCAAACTTGTTAGAAAAAAGTGTATTAATTTCATTAATGAATTAATTTAACCTCCTTTCCTTAGATAGAGAACTTTACTAATTGGCTTTTATGTGAATGTTTCTGTAAAGTGCCCTGAGACAACTTTGTTGTGATTTGGTGCTATAGAAATAAACTGAATTGAATTGAATTAAGACCCAACTCTTGAATGACATGCATATTAATTCCTATAATGTCCATGTGGATGCCAGGTCCTAGGAAGTTAAACCCCTTAGCAACACGTTCCAACTAAAGTTGGACATGAAGTGGTTTTTAACCTCTTCGTGGAAGGGTGGTGCTTTCTGTGGTAGAACTCGTGTTTTATTCTGCAAAGTGAAATAAAGGGTGATTACCGAATGAGAAACAGCTGAGGTGGAGAGCTAATGAGCAACAGGTGGGCTGAGTGAGAAATCAGGGGAGCTGAAAAAGCTGCTGAAACAAAACTGAAGAACGAGGAACCGAGGGGCTCAAAAATGGGCAAAATAAACAACACAGCACCTGCATACCATAAAACTTTATAATGCTGACATGTTTGTTTGGACCTGATGTGTAAAACTGCATTTTCAGTGAAAATATGAGTGCAGGATGTTTGTGCCGAAATTTACTGAACCAACTGAAACACCAGCTAAAAGCTAAACGGAGCAACACGCACTGGGAAGCTAAAACAATAAAAATGTTTGTTTAAAGCAAAAAGTGGTGAAATGTTAGCTAAAAGCAGTAAAAGGTTATCTTAAAAAAGTAGCAAAAAGCAAGTTGAAAACTGAAGTAGCCAAAAGGTGGCAAGAAGACAGCTAAAGCAGCAAAAGGCTGAGAAAAAACTAACAAAACTAAAGGTAAAAAATGGCCAACTTAAAGCTAAATGTAGCAAAACAATGGGTAAATAGTAAAAGTAGCAAAAGGATGGCTAAACATTAAAAATAGCAACATGCTGACTAAACATTAAAGGCAGCAAAAAGCTATAGCTAAAAGTACTAAAGTTCATGCTCAATAATTCAGGCAAGAATCCAACCATCCATCCTGTAAATCTCATATTGACAAACTGGTTTCTAAACTAAAACTTAAATTGTTTTTTTTATTAGAAACAAAAAGTGTTTCTCACACCAAGTCTGAAGGCCCCTGATTGTTTCAACCATTCTGCTTTAATCATCTGACAAAGTATTTTAAATCTTTCGCCCCTGCCACTTGGAATATTCTGCAGAAGGATTTAAAGTTATCATCTCTTGTTGCGTCGGGACAATTTAAATAAATTCTAAAGGAACGAGAGCTCAGATCATTTGACTCCTGTAACTGCTCATAATGTGTAATTGTGTGATTTATCCTGGATATGTATTTTGCGTATTTTGTTTAGTATTTTGGATTTGTTGTACGTTTTATGCTGCTGCCTTGGCCAGGTCACTCTTGGAAAAGAGGTTTTTAATCTCCAAGAGTTATTGTTCCTGGTTAAATAAAGGATACACACATGCAACCATGTTCAGTCGGGTCATCTAGACGGTTTCTTTTTTTTTTTTGCTGAGACATTTCGCCCTTCATCCAAAGGACTTCTTCATTCTGAGGCGACGCCAAACAAAATGATTTCAACCAGCAGCACTCTCCATAGTGAAACAAAAAAACTGTTTGCTGGTGCTCAGATGGTCTCCGGTGCCCGCCCTCCTGCCACTACTGCCAAACACCAAAGTTTATGCTCAATAATACTAGCTAAAAGTAGCAAAAGGTTAGTTAGAAGCTAAATGTAACAAAACACTATGCAAAATGCTAAAAGTATTAACAGTCTGCGTAAGTGCTAAAAGTAGAAAACGGCTAACTAAAACCTAAAAGTAGCTGAAAAGTAGTTAAAATAGCTGCATTGTAGCCAAAAGTAGTTTTATGTTAGATAAAGGTAGAAAACTGCTAACTAAAACCTAAAAGTAGTAGAATGGTAGCTGAAAAGTAGCTAAAAGGAGCTGTGCGGTAGCTAAAAGTAGGATAAAGAGAGCAGATTTTACAAAGAACAATTAGAAGGAGCTGAAGGTCTTAATTTAATTTCGGGAAAGTATTTTCGAACTATATTAAATGTTTGGATTGACAAATGTTTCTGTATCTCAGTTTAATCCTTGTTTATGTTTCAGCTTTTTATTTATTTATTTGTGACGGACCACATGTTTACGTAACCAACATGTCGTAGCTGTAATGAAAACAATATTGGGTCTTAGGCCCGAAATGCAAGAATGGATGTACCGGTAGTAATGAAGAAAAGAAGTCAAAACATCAAAGTTGTCATAATTACTGAAACGAGTTCAGTAAAGTTAGTTTGTTAAAAAAGCATTATTTGCATTTGTTTACAAATAACTTTCCAATTCTTTATTGTTTGGGGGTTTATACTTGAACAAACAAGATTAATAAACTTTTTCATTGTCCTAGCGTTAAAAAAACTATAAATATTTAGATTATTTTTCATTTTCTAAAAGTTTTGAGCTCAGCACTGTGTTGTTTGTAAAACTGTTAAAAAGGTCAAGTTAAAAAAACTCAAAAGGGATCAAATAAACTTATTTTACCACATGTTTCAGTTCTTGTATCTGATGTTATGTCGGTTCTTGAGCAACTGTTCTGTATAAAAACCCCGGGGTCGTGTTTTCATGTTTTTGTCGTCATCGTGAGGCCAACAACCCGCAGACATTGACCTCCGCGCTGCACCGGCGTCATTCATCAGCTGCTGTTTTTTTCCTCTTTTTGTTGCGCAATTCTGTTTAAAGTTCAGCGTCTTCTCATCGTGATCTGCGTGAGATAAAACGAGGAATGGCGTTCTTTCTGCAGGAAACACGACCCCGCAGGCTTTATTCTTCTCAAAGTACGTCGATATTCTTGCAGTGCAAACACAGTATAAAATATCATCTTTAACAAAATGTACATTCACATAAAACATCTCAATAAATACATCTTCAACAAAAATAACTTGACAAATATCAAATCATTCATAATATAGAAGTCAGAAAAAGACGTATAGCCTGTAATACCTACATGTAACAATCAAAACCCGTATCGTACAGTATGAAAATATCCAATTTACAAGAAAAATACTATACACGACTCATTTCCATCAAGTTTCCATCAAATGTTTAAAGCAAGAGTATAAAAATCCTCATTTTAAACCTGAAAGAAAGCATCCAAGCAACTAGATTTCGAAATCGATCTCAAATATAAGAGGTACAACACGCCGCCTGGCATTTATTCTCCCCATAATCAACACTCGACTTCATATTACGTTATAAAACCGTTAAAGAGCGGCTTAAAGAGTAAAAAGACAGGCATCCAACACGGAGAACGCCACAAATAACCGTAGCCACTCGCGTTCAGTTGTGCTACAGCTCGACACGAGAAAGTTTGATATGTTTATGAAAATAGGTTGGCACATTTGAAAAAATAAATTAATAAATAAACAGCTACCTGTTGACTACAGCAGGAGCAGGGAGGAGGAGGAGACGCCTCTCTCCCCCGGTCGATCCTGAAAAACTGTCCTCGTAAAGCATCACGCACCAAGCTTATGAAGAAGACACGAGTCAATAAAGCACCTTACATTCAAGAGGAACCGCTACCGTTAGCGCATGCATGAGGACGACGTAAAAAAAAGAGTTACTGAGTGTCTGCTGCTCGGCCTGCACCAGAGGTTCATCAAAGCATGCATGTAGGAGCCACAGGCCTGCAGGCAGTGCATGCTGGGACAGATTAGAGGAGAGTTAATGGCTGTGGTAAGCCACACTGTGAGTAGCATGCTAGACCATAAAATAAATCATCCGCCTGATGAAGCCAGAACCAGAGGTTTGGGTGTCTCCTTGCGAATACAAGTTTTCTTTTCTTTACCAAAAGCAGCTTTCTTAGTTCGTTAAAAAATAGCAGAATATAATATTTTAACAAGAGAATATATTTCTTCCTAAACATAAAAAAACAAAACAGAATAAAGTGAGAATTGGAGGGGGGAAGGGGGGACTCACACCATACCAGTACTGAACAAGTTTTCTAAGTCATGCTTCAACTCCACAGAGATAACAGCCGGTGTGGCTAGCTACTGGCTACAAACACTATCGGGTCGAAGGTGGACCCAGCAGGCTACAGCATGCAAGGAGTGAACGGGCTGAAGAAGGGAACGAACCGCCTTATTGCTACACTTTGACGAGGAAGAATCTGGAAGTCAAGCATCACAGGGAAACGAGCGGCAAACGGGACTGAAATGCAGCTGTGGCCTCATGCACTTAGAAGGCTTGTACAAAATAAAACTCAAAGTACAGGGGCACAAATGTACCGTACGTGAGCGGCCCACTAATCAAAAGATGCCCCCCCAACTCGACAAAGGAACTGAAAGGCAACTAAAAGTGTCAAGAAACTCCGAATGAGAAGTTGTTGCTAAGGCAACAGCACTGATTTGGTCTCGTACTGAAAAGAAACGGATTAAAAGGATTTTCCAGGTTTGGGCGCCGTGAGATGCTTCTGTGCTACGCTGTGAGTTGTGTATTGCATGTGTGTGTTCTGATTCTGACGCTGACTCAGCGTCCCTCCAGGAAAGAGTTTCAAGAGTCCACTCTGAGACATCCTTGGCCTTTGATTGATGACAACGTGGCTAAAGCTTCCTGTGTCCTGATCCAGACAAACCTGCCGTTGTGAACCTGGAGGGTCCCATCGAGGCCAGGTCCACGTCGAGGCAAGTCCACGTAGAGAGCAGAAGAACGCTCTCCCTGTTTCCATCAACGTCTTCGACTCGCCTCCGCTCGTATTTTCTTGTTTTTCACCCTCGCAGTGGGACAGAGTCACACCATCGCCGCGGGGACTGACGGCAGGTACCTTGTGGTGCTGGTGGAGGTGGTTGGTTGGGCCACGCTCGGGCTCAGGGTCCTGATGTTAGAATAGGTGGTCACCGTGGGGACGGGGCTCAGCCGGGTGCACAGGCTGCCATGGGAGAAGGCGCTGGAGCGGCGCTCGGGGTTGGCACGCTGCTGGCTTTGAGGCGGACGGCTCCCTGGTCTCTGACCCTCCAGGAAGTACGTAAGCATCTGACCTTTGCCCTTTACGCTGACCTGACCTCGACAAACGAAGGTGTAGTAGTCTGTAATGAGGCGGTGCACGTCCTCCGTCACCTGGAGGACAAACGGAAGATGATGGGAAATTATCTTGTCTTGGACATTATTTTCAAAGTAACAGATTTTGATCTTAGAAATGGTTTCAGGTTCCCAGTCTTGTTAGGGAACATGGATCTCGTAAAGGATACGGATACGCGAAAAATAATGATTTTTATTTGTATATGGAGCAATTCTTAAATTTGATTAAAATCACCAAGTCACATCATGTACCAATTTTTGTGAACTAATAAATGTTTGTTTTTCGAAAATTTGAACAAAAACATTCAAATACTAGAAAAAGACCATCCCCCCCCCCCCCCCCCCACACACACACACACACACACATGTAGTTTGTAATGCTGTATCTGTACTTGAAGTAAATCTGTATTTTAAAGTATGGCACCTGCAGTTTAAAGAACTCATGTGGTTTTATTGTACTTTAAATTTTGATTGTTATAGTTTAACTTCTCATACCTACAGTTCTGATTATTCTAGCTGTAATTTAAAGTAATATACTTTGTAGTTTTGAGTGTAGGACCTGTAACTTAAAAGTATACATATCTGTGTTTAAAAATATTGTACATGTAGTATAGAGTGCTATACGTGTATTTTAACATATCCTAATTGTAGTTTTGAGAATTGCACCTATAACTAAAAAAACGTATTCCTGTAGTTTTGAGTGCTGTAAATTAATTTTCAAACAGTGTACACATAGTTTGGAGTACTGTACCTGTAGCTCAAAGTATTGTACATCTAGTTTTTGAGAATGCAACCTGCAGTTTAAAGTATATCAGTGTTTTAAGAACTTCATGTGTAGTTCAGAGTACTATATATATAGTTAAAAGAAAGTAGTTCTGGGCTTTAGAAGTCAGTTTTAGTTTTAGGAAGTACGCTTGTAGTTTGGAAAATTAGAATTGTAGTTAAAAGCATTGTACCTGTAGTTTTTTGTACTGTACTTGAAATATCAAAGCTGTAGTTTTAAGAATGGGACATGCCGTTTATAGTTTTTAATACTGTATTGCCAATGTAGTTCTAAGTAATATACATTTAGTTCAACGTTCTACACCTGTATTGTACTTGTACTTTGAACTACTGGACTTGTATTGTTAACTATTATATCTATAGCTTTAAAGAATGTGTTTTAAGGTATTGTACCAGCAGTTCAAAGTACTGTATCTGTAGCATGAATAATTGTACTTGTAGTTTCAAGTGTCCTATCTGTAGATTGGAGCAGCGTACCTGAATCTTTCCTTGGACCCCGGTGCTGTCCATCCTGCTGGCTACGTTCACGGTGTTTCCCCAGATGTCGTACTGAGGCCTCCGGGCTCCGATCACTCCTGCCACCACTGGTCCAACGTTGATACCTGAAATGAGCACAGCCCACACTGCCTCAGTCTATGCACGTGAAAAAAAAACTTTAAACGATTTTCATATTAATCCACGTGATCGGACGACAACATTTATTGCTGCACTTCACATTAAAGGAGGTCAGATACAAACCTGTCACAGAATATTAGATCTGTTTTCTAGCAGGTTTGAACTTTTATTCAGATACTATTTGTGGTTAAGAATTAGGGAGTCCGGTTCGGTGGCCTCAGGATTCCATCTCTGCTCTTTGCAGATGATGTGGTCCTGTTGGCGTCATCGTGCCGTGATCTCCAGCTCTCACTGGAGCGGTTCGCAGCTGAGTGTGAAGAGGCTGGGATGAGAATCAGCACCTCCAAACCTGAGGCCATGGTCCTCAGTCAGAAAGGATTGCTCTGTTCAGGTCAAGAGTGAGGTTCTGCCTCAAGTTGAGGAGTTCAATTATCTCTGGGTTTTGTTCACGAGTGTGTGAAGAATGAAACGTGAGATAGACGGACAGATTGCTGCAGCGTCTGCAGTATTGCGGACTTTGTTCTGGTCCGTTGTGGTGAAAAAGGAGCTGAGCTGTGAGGCAAAGCTCTTCATCAGGTCATGAACTCTGGGCGGTGACCCAAAGAATGAGATCATGGATACAGGCAGCTGAAATGAGTTTCCTCCCTTAGAGATAGGGCGAGAAGTTCAGTTATCAGGAGAGACTCGGAGTAGAACCGCTGCTCCTCAACATCGAGAGGAGCCATTTGAGGTGGTTCAGACATCTGGTAAGGAGGCTTCCTGTGCGCCTCCCTAGGAAGGTGTTTTGGGCATGTTTGACTGTTAGAGTCAGCCTCCCCACCATCACAGACATCTACACCTCCAGATGCAGGAAGAGAGCCACCTGCATCATGAATGACCCCACTCACCCAGCACACACACTTTTTGCCCCGCTCCCCTCAGGAAGGAGGTTGAGGAGCATTAAGTGTAGAACCACTAGACTGAGGAACAGCTTCTACCCTGAGGCTGTTAGACTCATGAATCTGCTGATCTCATGCTGCTGATTTATTCATGCTGCTGTGTTCATTCACACTCATCTTCTCACACAGACTCATGCTCGTGCTGCTGTTCGGCGTATCGTTTGTACTACTAGTGCTTAGAGTATTTTAAGTTTAACATTTTTTTCTTAGTTCTTATCTAAGACCTTATTACTGTTTTTTTCTTTTACATTTTATACTTTTGTTGGATGTAACTGGGATCCTGTGTACACCATTTTGTTCTACCACATGTGGTGCATATGACAAATAAAGAAACTCTGACTTTGATTAAATATTTGAAACTAGTCTGTCATATTTGTGCACATGACAGGCAGTGCCTCCTCTTTCTGGGCTGTTCTGTTGGATCAAAGGGTTTGTCAGAAGCATGCAGCTCAAAAGGTTTGCTTCTGTACATGTTGGAGTTTCGGTTGAAGTTTCTGCAGAGTTTCCAACAACGGTCTCTGCAGACAGGATAGCGCTGTGTACACCAGGTTTCTCTGGGATTCAACGCGACCTCCTGTCGCAGGCTCTCCACAGGATACCCAACACAATGGAGCCAGAACTCCAGGTGACGAGCTTCCTGGACGAGACGCGCTCGCTCTGAGGCATTTTCCCGGCAAACTTACGGGAATGGGCCTCCCCACGGCGTCCTGTGCAAAAAGAGGTCAGGAGGTCCTGTGATGTCTGGGCTTCCGGCCACTCACCTACTCTCAGGACGAAGTCGTTGTAAGACTGGTAGTTGATGGCATCCAGGACGTCAAACATCTCAATGGCGAAGTCTGACACCGTGCATAAATGTGAGGTGATGGACTTCTTTGTCTGAGGAGGGAAAAAGAAAACATTTTAAAGGAAAGACAAATCGGTGCAGGACACTTTCACATGAAACGAGACGCGACATTAACATTTTTTGTTCTGTTTCTTGGACCTGATTACTCATGTAAACAAGCCATAAAAAGCATCCAGCAGGGTTTTCCCCAACCAGCAGCTGCAGCTGACTCAGTTCAGTTCAGATGCTAGAAAGAACCGTTCTGTCCGTTTTCCAAAGTTAAATGAAATATGAATGCAGAATATGCCAATAATCCCTCGCAGAGGATTTTGAAGCGTTAAAACCTTTGAAACACCAATCCTCTCAATAGCGCAGCTCACATACTCTGCAAACACAAACTCAGGATCTAAATATAACCCCCACATGTTTACCTTGGAAGCAGTCGTAGGAACCAGCCCTACGGCAGCCATGTACGTGCTGCCGATCGTCTTAATTTTCTCAATATCCCTGTAGCATTCTTTATCCATCAGCTGGAAGGCAAACATGAGGAGACGTTTGATGAAAACAGGAAGACAACATAACTACAAATGGTGATTTTAAATTGAAGCAAATTGTCAGTTAATAAATACTAAATGTTGTGCTGGAACTGATCCAAACGCGGCTCGAGTTGGACCCTTTCCGCCTGTTTGTGTAAATTAATGCTTCATGTCACTGATTATAGATTCCAGGGAGCCAAACATCATCTGTAAGCCATTTGGTATGTTGGAGAAGTTTCCCAGCCGTGACCATTGCTTATTACATTACATCATGGTGTATTTTTAATATTTTTTTTAATTGAAAACCTCAGTCATTTTTAAAGTATGACATTCTGACCTGGGATCTGCAGGGAAACAGATGAGAACTAGTGATTTATAGACGAACGGTTGAACGGAGCGAAATGCTTCACCCACCTCGTCAAAATCGGCGATGATCTCATTGAGCAGCCTCAGACACTCGACTCCCATGTTGTTCCCATCCAGCTCGATGTAGAAGTCGTTGAAGTTGGCGATGGAGGCGAACAGCACGCCTACTTGAGCGTACGACTGATAGTACAAGTCCTGCAGGGAGGAAACAGTTTGAAAGGGTTTTAATTTGAAGTAATTTTAATATTAGTATTAATAATGTGTCTCTACTGTGCAATTCATAATATGTATTAATGTATTTTTCGGACTTAAAATCCCTTAATTTTCTCAAAAATCAACAGTGAGCCTCATGATGTGGTGTGCCTACTGACCTCGAACTGATTTTATGTGGTACACGGCGCTCAAAAAAAAATCTGTCAAAATGAAATTGTTAAACAGATTGCGCCTTATAGTCCGAAAAATACGATAATACAGGTGCATGTCTAAAAATTAGAACATTGTTCTTTTTTTTTTTCACTTCATAAAGCGAAACTCGTTTATTACATAGATTCATTACACATACCGTATTTTTCGCTGTATAAGATGTGTTTTTTTGTGTGCATAATTTGCATGCCCTTCGATTTATACGCCAAAGCGACACATTTATGGATTTTTCCCATATTTATAAACCAATTTTTGGCTAAGATATGACTGTTTTCATTCAGTCTGGCTGAAAATATTGAACACTACCATTTTTAGCCACTAGATGTCACTCGAGTTGTATGGCATGCCGTTGCATCATGTAATAGGTAAAAAAACGTGGCTCTTAATGACACGATCGGTTTGCCATTGAACGCCACCATTGTTCAGCTCACCTGGAGCGGCCGTCAAATCAGCTTCATTTCGCTGCGCTGCCCCGGTGAAATGCAGCTGATTTGACCGTCAAAGTGCATTTATTAAGTAAAAGTTCATCTGAGACACACCTTTGCTATAATTTCGAGCAAACAAACAATTGTTTTTAAGTGTTACTCTTGTTAAATTCTTGTTAAAATCCTCCCGTGCATGCTCCCGCGGCAGTCAATCTATTTTTGGCCGGCCCACATTTCCGGGTTTTCAGCGGCGATGCATAATAGATGCAACTTATACGGCGAAGTGACATAGTTATGGATTTAATGCGACTTATAGGGCGGTGCGACATGCACGGCGGATAATACAGTAAGTGAAATGTTTCAAGCCTTTATTTCTTGTGATTTTGAGGATTATGGTTTACAAATAATGCAAAACCAAATTTCAGTGTCTCAGAAAATGAGAAAATTTTGAAAAGGTTCAATATTGTAAACTCCTGGTGTCACAACCTGATGAGTCTGTTAACTCCTGGACATGAGCTACAAGTGTCTCGTTCCTCAAGTCGAGCCTCTCCTGAACCAGAGACATCAGAAGCGTCTTACCTGCTGAGGACACAAAGACCTGGACTGTCTCTCAGTGATCGAACGTCCTCTTTTCAGATTAAAGTAAATTTTCACGTCATTTGAAAACCAACGTCCCAGAGTCTGACGGACGAGTGGAAAGGTCCAGAATCCACGTTGCTTGAAGTCCAGAGTGAAGTTTCCACAGACAGTGATGGTTTGGGTCCATGTCCTATGCTGATTCTGGTCCACGGTGTTTTCTGAAGTCCACAGTCCTCGCAGCATCTACCAGGACATTTTTAAAACTTCATGTTTTCTTCTGCTGACGAGCTCCATGGAGACGCTGGTTTCATTTTCCAGCAGGACTCGGCTCCTGCCCGCACTGACAAAGGTACCAGAAGCTGGATGTGGAATATTCCAATGTTCTGAGACTTAGATTTTTGATTTGTCATAATTTGTAAGCCATAATCATTAAAATTTGCAAGAAAGGAAGGCGTGAAATATTTCACAGTGTAATGAATCTGTACAATATATGAACTTCATTTTCGGAAATGATTGACCAAAAAATTGCATTTTCATGATATTTAAATATTTTGAGATG
This sequence comes from Nematolebias whitei, assembly GCF_014905685.2. Taxonomy (NCBI): domain Eukaryota; kingdom Metazoa; phylum Chordata; class Actinopteri; order Cyprinodontiformes; family Rivulidae; genus Nematolebias; species Nematolebias whitei. The sequence continues at coordinate 5,005,659 of NC_056500.1, forward strand.
CACCTGTAAGAAAGCGCGTTGTTTAGAAATCCCTTCAGGTCAAAGGTCAGTTCAGACAGACTCAAATGAAACAGCATTGTGCTCTCTACCAGACACTTCAGTCCGTGGAGCATCGCAGCAAACCTGCTCTGATTCACATACTGTATTTTTGTCAGAAAGCAAAGCTGTTTGGCTCATTTATACCAAGTTTTACTTCCAGTCTTACTCAAAACCAAGTAAAGTTTATGTTTTCTATAAGAACCATTTAAAAAATCTGTTTACATACAGCAAGAAACAAAGAGTGTGTTGTGATTCCAGCAATAATTACACGTGTGTTGATCAATCGGAGGGAAAGTTGTGGAGGGTTTTTCCTCGAGGCCCCCCTCACCCCGCAGGCCTGACGCGTCATAAGCTTTCTGTTTTGACGGTTTAGTTATAAGCTGTCAGGTTTTATAGTTCAGCTGAAAACGAGGAGGAAAGGTATGCATTGTATCCCCACAAAAACAAGCTGAAAACAGGGCGCTCAAACAGCAGACAACGAGATGCTTCGAGGAAAATACTTATTTTTTCCATGCCTGCAGACGATGACGTCAGGTTAACTCTAAAGTGGCTGTAGGGTTTAATGTGGGGGTGTGAGGCTGTTTGTGTTCGACGGGCAAGAAGTTGCAACATTTCCAAGTATCCCACGTTTTCAATCCGACCACCTACCAGGATACAATGTTTACAACAACATGCATCAGGTTTGGTGAATGATTTCCATATAAATGCACAGATTTATACATTTTAGCTCAAATTTATACAATAGACTGTGATAGAGCCATTATTGTGTGCGCTAAAGTTACTGTGATTACCAGACTATGAGCTGCTACTTTTTTCACACACTTTGAACCTCGCAGCTTAAACAATGCTGAAGCTTATTTATGGATTTTTTATTTTTATTTTATTTTTTATGGGCTAACGAGCTTCATGCCACCAAAACGTGCTAGCTGCCCAATACATGTCTCTTTTGGGGGGTGGGTCCTCGTGGCTCATTGAGACGTAAAGTTTTTTTCTTAATCTAACCAATGAAATTACTGAACAGGGCTAATGTATTATTTTTTTTTTTAACCAGCTGTGTTCCATATACTGTTCTGAAAATTAAACATTTACTGTACGTATTTGTGTATGTTACGGTACATATTTAATTAAGTTTAAAAAAGGTATTTCTGTGTAAATATCTTGTTACAACGTAGACACCCACCGCTTGTAGACAAGTGCAGCTTATATATGTACACAATATTTTTTTCTTTTTAAATTGAGTGGGCGTGGCTTATATTCAGGTGCGCTCAACAGTCCAGAAATTAGGATAGCTTGAATTAGGCTTGGCCTTCAGCTATAATGTAGATACTTGCTAACTGCTAATCAATGATACTACGGAGTCTTTGTCAGATTAAATCACTTTACTTTGAGTTTCACTATCCAGGCTCTCGCCGAGCAGGAAGTTCTTTATTATTTTTATACGTCAAGTGCAACATCTTATGGTGTCATTTCTTTACGGTCACTAACAAACTTACATGCTAATCCAGCACTGAACAGAAAAACCAACAAGGACAACCCTTCCGAACACATACCCTGAAAAAAGTCCAGCTATTTCTGTCCCAAGACTACCCAGCATGCAACACAGCCATCCCAGTCTCTTGCGTTCAAGCACAAAATGTAATAAAAAAAATTCACACTGAAATTTAACAGTAACCCACAGAACTTGCCGCTTCTGTAAAATGACATCATGTAATGAAACCAAACTGTAATATTGAAACTGATCCGTGTAAACACATGGGATATTGAACCTTCAGTTTTTTAAAGTAAACTACAATTTTATTTGGTATTCACGAATTTAAATTAAATTAATTTCAGTTTATTTATATAGCGCTAAGTCCCAACAGAAGTCGTCTCGGGGCACTGAACAGAAACATTCTCAAACATTATAAAAGTCATTTAGCAAAAGTTATCTCTCTCTAAGAAAGCAGCAGATTGGCTTGAATCGTCTTTTTGTCTCCGTCTCCCATCCTGAGCAAGCACAAAGGTAATAGTGGAAAGAAAAAACTCCCTTTTAACAGGAAGAAACCTCCAGCAGAACCAGGTTCAGGACGAGCGTTCATCTGCTTCGAGCGGCTGGTTTGAGAGGACAGGAAGGAGAAACAAACATCATTTATAGGTCGCAATTGAATGCATCACAAATCTTCATACGGCGAAAAAGAAAATAAACACCATCTGCAAAGACGACCTGAGGGTTACATGTCCTGGTTTTTGGTCCCACCAACTTTACATCACCATTGTGACTGATTAATTTCCATGTTAGATATTAAACAAACTCAGCTGGTAGAGCTATTGCCTCTCTGCAAAAAGGTCACAAGGTTGAATCCCGGCCGGGGGCCTTTCTGGGTGGAGTTTGCACGTTCTCTCCGTGCATGCGTGGGTTTTCTCCGGGTGCTCCGGTTTCCTCCCACAGACAAAAAACATGCATGTTAGGCTGACTGGTAACTCTAAATTGTCCCTAGGTGTGAGAGAGAGAGAGAGAGTGAATGGTTGTTTGTCTCGTTTGTCTCTGAGTGTCCCTGTGATGGACTGAGACCTGTCCAGGGTGCCCCCGCCTCTCACACAGTGACCGCTGGATATGGGCACCAGTGACCCCCGTGACCCGAAAAGAAAAGGAAGAAGCAGGTAAATAGGATGGATGATAGATTCTGAGGAGACTCAGCTGAACCTCCTCTCCTGACAGTGAAGTCTTAATCAACGAGAAATAACTTGATGCATGTTTCTATTTTATGTAAAATTTAATATTAAACAAAAATGTAAATTTGTGCTAAATTCTTGGGCCTTCTCTGAAAGGCCCTGATGTTCCCCACCGGTTCTCATGGACACGGTTGTGAGACGTTCTTTTTCACGTGGACTCCAAGAGAAGCTGTAGCGCGAACGCCTGGTAAGCCCCTCCCACTGCAGCAGACGCCACAAACAAGGCAGCAACAGCACGCTTGGCAGAGTGGATGCTTATTTCCATACGATGGAGGAGTTGATGATTCTGTTGTTAATTGAGGAGAAGCGCTACTTGCAAATCTGTTTCCAAGTCTCCACCCAGTTTCCAACAGACCTTTTAGGAATATGGGTTTTGAACATTGAGGCTAAATGAGAGCTGCAGCTGTTTTTCTGAAAAAATATGCCCACTAAGTTCTGACCAATCACACAATAGTTGACACATATTCCTACAAGAGAGAGGTTCTGCCAGGAGCTTGTGCACAGAACGGGTTTTTCGAGGCGGTACAACAACAAAAAGGCGTAGTTTTCATCATGCAACTGAGAGACGAGCTGGTCTGGAAGCTCAGTCCTCACCTCCTTCTACAGGTGTGCAGTGGAGAGCATCCTGTGCTCCAGCATCAACGTGTGGCATGGAGGCTGCACAGCTGCAGAAAGAAAAGCTTTGCAGAGAGTGGTGAAGGCTGCACAGAAGATGTTGGAGTCAGGCTCCCCACCATCACAGACATCTACACCTCCAGATGCAGGAAGAGGACCACCTGCATCATGAAGGACCCCACTCACCCAGCACACACACCTTTTGCCCTGCTCCCCTCAAAAAGGAGGTTGAGGAGCATTAAGTGTAGAACCACTAGACTGAGGAACAGCTTCTACCCTGAAGCTGTTTGACTCATGAATCCCTAACCAGGATAATCACTGTAATGCCACTTTAATTGGAGATTTGGCACTTTACCTGTGCTGCTGACTTTTTACTTTAAGCTGATATATTCACACCCATCTGCTCACAACAGACTCGTGTTCAGGCTGCTGTTTAATACACCTTGTTATATTATATTATCATTGTTTAGCATATATCTTAGATCCTTGTATTCTGTTTCTTTTTATACTTTATATTTTGGCTATATTCAAGTGTAACTGGGACCTTGAGTGCACAGTTTTGTTCCACCTCGTGTACCGCACGTGATGCGAATGACAAAGAACCTCGAACCTTGAAATGTCTTGACATCTTGCAGAAATCAGCCTTTAAAAGTTCACTGGCTGATCAGCAGGCACAACTTTAAGATGTGTTGCCATTAAATTTAGAATGATCTTTCAGCATATCTTTCTAAAAGAAGTTGTACAAATTTCTTAGTTTAAACATTTGACGTGTTTTTGGTCAAATTTGGGAGCTGATTTTTTAATTTTATTTGGCTTGGCTTTAATTCAGATCAGCGAGCCAAAAGAGCTAAAAAAAAAAAAACATCCAAAGTTAATTGAGTCAAACGGGGAGCTCAAGAGGCCGAGACATTCATGGACGAAAATAGAAACTTCACATGCTGTGAAAACATTTTTACAGTCATGATGTTAGAAGAGTGAAACTTTGAGTTGCAGGCGACAGCCCGCTGTGTTGTGTTCTGGATCCAACGTATGGCTGAACTTTGGCCCAGAGGAAACGCAGGAAGTCTTTCTATACGCTGCGGCTCTGTGGGGTCACCGATGTGCGGGAAACAAACTTCCTGACTCCCCTGCACCGTCTGATACTTCGCCCCGCTGATTGTTGCAGGATTTGTCGTGTTTGTTGACCTTTTTATTATTATTATTAACAATTCTAACAATCAGCACGGTGCTCGTTTGTCATTTACAGGAGCCGCAGGGAAACTGGAAAATTGCATGAAAGAAGCGCCTAATGGACGGGCGTGGGCCAGTCTTACCACCTCGTCATCATTTGAGCAGGTAAAAGAGTTCATTCCTGATGTGTTTGTTTTGGAGGTTGTTGCTATGAAGCTTCAGCGTGCAGAGCTCTAAAAGGTAAGTGATGTTTGGGAAAAGTGGAGGGGACGTTCATTAATCAGCGGATCAGCTTGGATTTCCACAGTTCAGGCTAAAGGAAGCGCTGCTATTGTCCTTAATGGCTTTGGACATTTCCCAACACTTGCAGGACCAGAGAAGGAATCTGTTTGCTATGCAACCTTCAGCTTTACTGGTTTTAACAGGATGGAAACACAAAATGCTCCAAGTCCTCAAACTGACTTGTTGAAGCTGAAAGAGGCAAAAAATACTAAGTAGTGAAATGCCAACTAAAAACTATAAGTAGCGAAATACTAGCTAAAACCTAAAACATAGCAACAGTCTGAGTACAAGTAGCAAAACAATAGAAGATAAAAGGAGCAAAAAGTTATCTTAAAGCAAACGTAATTAAAGGCTATAGCTAAAAGTTAAAATAAAAAATATAAGCTAAAAAAAATCACAAGATAAAAGGTAAAATATGCAAGAGGCTAACTTAAAATTTCAAGTAAAAAAAGCAGCAAGAACATATAGCTAAAAGCTAAATGTATCAAAAGGCTAAGCTAAAACGTAACTAGGCTAGCTTAAAGTGAAAAGCAATCATAGATTAGCTAAAAGTAACAAAACCAAAAGCTAAGTAATTAAAGGCTTGCTGACATTAATAAAAAACAGCGAAAGCATAGCTAAAAGCTAAAAGTAGAAAAAGGCTAGATACAAATCGAGGCTCAACAAAAGTAAAAATAAAATGCAGCAAAATGCTAAAAGTAGTGACAGGACAGCTAAAAGAAGTAGAAACGTAACTAAAAAATAAAAAGAAAATGTAGCAAAAAGCTAAAAGTAGCGACAGGACAGCTAAGAGAAGTAGAACGGTAGCTAAATAGTAAAAAGTAAATGTGGCAAAAAGCTAAAAGTAGCGACAGGACAGCTAAGAGAAGTAGAACGGTAGCTAAAAAGTAAAAAGTAAATGTGACAAAAAGCTAAAAGTAGCGACAGGACAGCTAAGAGAAGTAGAACGGTAGCTAAAAAATAAAAAGAAAATGTAGCAAAAAGCTAAAAGTAGCGACAGGACAGCTAAAAGAAGTAAACCGGTAGCTAAAAAGTACAAAGAAAATGCGTCAAAAAGTTAAAAGTAGCGACAGGACAGCTAAGAGAAGTAGAACGGTAGCTAAAAAGTGAAAGTGGAGTAAAACTAAATAGCTCAAGTTCACTGAAGCAGAATTCAGAGAACAAAGTTTCTGAAGGTTTTTTTTTATTTTTATTATTTGGATGTTCACATTTAGATTTTACTGAAAACATAAATAATTCCACGTTGAGCTTAAACACATGTTTACGTTGAGGTCTTCATGTTTGAAAAGTTCTTAACTTTTATACACACACAACAGTGCTGAAGTTTTAAAGCACCCCTGACCTCTTCTTCTTTCTTTTAACAGCAGTCCCATCTTCTTGTAGCCCCACCTTACTTGTCACAGTTTGTGGGAGTTCTGCTCAGTCAGCTCCTGCACCCACAGCTGAACTCTAATCAGCAGCACTTGAGGACCATCAGCTTGATGAGCATGAGAAGCACAAAAGGCTGCAGAGGACGTCCAGTCGGCGCTGGAGCATCACCTGCCAATGGTAGTACTGTGCTAGCCTTTTTTTACTCGTGCTTTAAACTGAGTATTAATGACTTTGTATATTCTCTGTGCCTCCAGTAAATAATCTCTCATGTCCTCCTGACCCCTGGATCCCCCTCTGTGGACCTCAAACTCTCCTGTGCATCCTCAACTGCCTCCACTTGCATGTCTCCTGTCATTGTTCAGATGTACACCTTCTTCGTCCTGAAACCATTTGGGTCAGCTCTCCCATTGTAAGAAAGATCAGCAACAACATTATCACTCCTGCCAACAGGCCATTAATCATCTCCTTGCTCTTCAGGGTTCCAGCTCACTCCCTGGCTCCTTGTATGATTTAACACTTTGTAAATAAACACTGTAAATACATCTTCAGTCTTGGTATCTGTTCTCCTTGGTCCTTGTATCTGGTATAACTGCAATAGTTATACAATTTCTTTCAAAAATCATTTAACGGTCTCAGTGGACTCACCATGTTCCTGGGGTTGGACATGAGGAAGTGTTGAGCCACGTGGGCCGGCAGCAGGTTGAACAGGATCCTCTTGTTGTCCAGCTTCACCTTCTCCATTTCGTCTCTCTCCTCCTCTGCCTGGACCCATTGGTAAACATAAACAACAAACAAGAGATTTTTAAATGATGGATGTAATGGCACCTCTTCACCACTAGAGGGAGATACTGATTCACAAACCGGACAAACAACCAGTATCTCAAAATAGAAAGTCAGGCTTTGATCTATTGAGAATACAAACAAACAAACAAACAAAACCCAGAGAAAAAAAACTGCAGCATCAAGAAGAAACCAGACTGTTAAAAAAATCAATAAATGTTTCATTTATATCTTGAAAATAATGAATTTCTTATAACGGTGATAGTAGGAAATATTTAACAACAAATGTACTGACACAAATGTTTGTTTTTTTTTAACTAATAGAACAACAACAACAAAAATGTCTCGAGTTCTGTAGACGCTGAAATTATCATACCGATGTTTAACAACAAATATAATCAAATAAATAAACGTGAAAAATGCCTATTTGCCATTTTATACATTTTGCATTAATTTTTATTCTCTTGTTGCATTTTTTCTTTTACTTAATGCATTCCATTATTAAAGTATTCTTTTTTATTTTTATGCAGGCAGTTATTACAATTATTGTTTTAAATAATTTAGTTTGTTTTTTAATTATTATTTATGCAAACGATCAAATTTTGCTTAGTTTTGCAAACATAGTTCTTTCCTCACATAAAAACCAAATGATTTTAATCCGATAGTTGATCAGGTTTCTGATCATTCCAGTGAAACGTTCACACACATCGACCTGTCAGAGTCAGAGTCAGGTGTGCAAACTTTCACATGCCCATCGCAGTTAATGTTGCAGAGATTGAATTAAAACTTGGTGTCATGGTAGCTGAGAGTCATCGCAAACATAACTCAGATTGATTTATTTAACCATCCTGCCCTTGGGCCAAAATGATCCACGAGGACTCACTTTTAAAACTTGGGCCTCGTGGGTCAAACAAGAGACCAGGGGATCAAGTCTCTTAAATACACGATAAAAAAAGATAGAAATATGAAATACATCTTGTAAACACAAACAGATGCTCACCTGAGTGGCCCAGAGATAATCGAGCCGCAGTTTAAGGTCCAGCTGTCTGGAGTGAAGAGCCAGAGCTCCAGAAAACAGAACCACAGCCAGAACAGGGTCGTAGCCTCGCGTGTGCAAAAAGCCACCGCTGCACAACAAATACAGGTTGAAGCACGTTCACGGCTGTTTCTGCAATTCTTCACTTTTAAATGTTAAAGGCATTGTAGAGGCTTTGTTTGCAACTCCTCAAGATAAATAAATAAAGAGGCTGACATAAAGATAATTGACTTGAACTACAAAATATTATAAAGTTTGTTCAAAACTAATTAAAACATATTTTCATGATAATGGGAGAATAATCCCGACGGTACAAAAATAACTCTGTGTATTGAAGCAGACACATCCTTTCCATCTCACATGCAGTCTCACCCCACAGCCTGACGGTAGCCGCTGGTTTCCATGACAACTGTGTAGGTAACAGAGAGGAGGACGAGCAGCAGGATCTTGGGGAGCGAGGAGACGCGGAGGTAAGGGACCACGGTGAGGGTGCCGGCCACGCAGGACAGCAGGGCGTACCCCACACTGGGACCAGCCCGCCCCAATACCGTGCCGTTGTTAGCAGGTCTGGACCTGGGAGGACTGTCCTCTGCAGGACGGCTGGAGTTCATCTCAACCCGTCCCCACGGGACACAACCCACCTGGAGAAAAATGATACAACAGCTGGATCAACTGGGAGGTCAAGTGTTTTCTTTCAACCACAGGGGAGATGTTTTGAAGTGGGGTTCTGTGACAAGTGTATGAACAACTAATATCTTACCTGTTGAAAACAGCTTTTTGGTTAAGCTAAATGTTAACTCTAGATTGTCCCTAAATGGACGGACAAAACTTAGAATGCTTCCAAGTGTCAGTCTCTCACATTTCATACTGCTTCATGCAAACACTGTTTTATAAAACTTTGCATTGCTGACAGTTTACATAAAATGATGTAGTTATTTGTAAGAAGAAATAATTGCAACTAGCTGTAGCACTTCCTTTGCAGTCTGAGGACAGTTTGCACACGGACATCACATTTCTGCCAAAATTACTGTGAAAAAAACAACCTGCAAATGTTTAACGTATTTGTTATAAACTGGAGCTTCTTTTAGGAGTTCAGTGAATCCATTTGGTTTTGGATGTGCTGAGTCTAACCATTATCTCTCAGTCCTGCCAGTATTAAACCATTCAATGAAACTGAGGATGAGCAAAGTGCTTTCAGCAAGAACTGCAAGCAAGACACTGTTCTTTGCCACTTTTAAAGATCGGAACTATCCCTTTATGAGCAGAGATTGGTAAATTGAGCAAACGGTGGTAAACCAACTACTGGATGCTAATCAGATGTCTGTTCATTTGTTTGCACCCTCGTGGACCCTTGTGGCTTAGCTTTTTATCATTTGGTGTCCTCTTGTGGACACATCCAGGAAGGTTGTCTCCATTCCTGTGTCCCATCTGAATAATCAATACAGCTGTAGTCACAGGAACATCAAGCTTTGTTTGTTTCTTTCTTTTTCTATCTTTCTTTCTTTTTACACATATCTATATATATCTATATATATATATATATATATATATACGGTGTGAGAATGGGTAGGATGAAGCAAACAGCTTATCTGGTCCTGTCTTTCCTTACAGCCTAGTCATAACTAATCAGATCCCTAATAAGAATATGAGCATTTATATTTCAATAAGCCTAAGATTAAATAATTTATATAATATGTACTTACCAAATAACAAAAGAATTGTTGAAGTGCTGTTTTACTTAACTATTATTATAAACAAATATCAAATATTGTGTGTACTGGTGTTTTTTAAAAAAAAAAGCAAATACAATTTAAATACAGTATAAACAGTTTTGGCCTCAAAACTGAACCTTGTGGGACACCACAAGTTTTGTCCAAACATTTGAGGTTTTCTGTCTTTAAGTAAACAAACAAACATATTAATGTGCATCTGTAGATGTTTTACTATCATCATTTAAAGGTGTCCCATATTTACTATATGCTCAGTTTAACTGATGGGTCATTGTTATGGACCAGGATCCCAAAACACAGGTACCGGTAGTTTTCTTGAACCTTTGTTGGAGTTTTTGATGAGTGGTCCAAAAGGCTAGAAAAGGCTGGTAAACAGCCTTACAGCCCTTTAAATGGAGTTAGCATCTTTAAACAATTTGATTTAAAACAATATAAAAACAGATCCAGTGAAGACTTACCACGCAGGCCTGAGTAACAGAGTAGGTGAGCAGAACGAGGAAGATGCACAGAACTGTTCGGATCTGGATGGTGAGACAGCCCGGTTGGCACTAAAACAAAAAGAGATACAACGGATCACCTGCTTATATACTTTAATAATATTTTGGACACGTTGTTAACCATGAGGGAGGCTGAGGATGTTTGGTGGCTCATTATGTATTGTTCTATTAAAGGTTATGATGACAGCGTTCTCACGGTGTCACGCAAAGGTTAGGTGTGTGATGCTGATGCAGCGGTCTCAGTTTGCCTTTTGCAGTTTACTTTATATAAAGAAAGTACATAAAACTGGGCCAGAAAATAAAAATGAAACTAGCTGAAGAAAATTAAATAAAAAAACACAAAATGATACTGATTCAGACCCTGTCAACAAATAAAATTATGATCATCATTTTTGAGTGAGATAATTTCAGCAATAAGCTGCAACAGAGACAAAATAAAAATGGCCTCAAAGTGATGCACAAAAATAACAAATACATAGAAAGTTTCAAAACAACCAGAAAATACACAAAAAGACCACAAAACAAACAAACAAAAAATGTTGATGGGAACAACCACAAAAACACACACTTAAATAGAAAATGCTTTAAAGTAACTGCAGCTACTGAAACTGGTCAAAATAAATAAATAAGTGTAACTAAGGGTGCAATGATTATTAAATACAAAGCAATTATTTGTAAGAAAATGGAAAAAATATTGAACATTTGATCAAAGATTCAACTGCAAACATAAAAGGAAACACAACAATAGCCACACCAAAACAAAAAGAACAACAAAGAGACTCAGAATGATCCCAAAGAAGTTTAAAACGACCATAAAGACGTCACAGAGGTGATGCACTCGGTGTGAAATGACCACAAAGATGCTCTAAACGACAATCAAGATGAAACCTAATGACTGTCCTGGCTTTGGTTGGATGTTTGTGGTATAACAACTGTTTTTCTTCTGTTATTGTGTTTAAAATGTGTCGACGAGACATCTGAGGAGAGGAGTCCTACCTGGACCCTGGTGAGATGCAGGTACATCACACAGGCCACGTGGAAACACACACACAGGACCAGCAGCAGCAGCACCAGCACCCCCCTGAGACAAAAACACAACACCTGAAGATCAGATGTCTGAGCAGTGCACGTGTGGTGGTGAGGTGTGTGTGGCGCACGCACTGAGGGATCATCAGTAGATAGAGAAGGCTAAACAGAGCAGCCAGGACCAGCGAGAGAACCACGGCGCTGATGAAGTGGTCGTCAGATACCTGGTGATACTGAGAGGAGACACAGAAAATGTGAGAAGCTCTGAAAGCAGATTATTTTTATTTTTTAGATCTCCACTCATCTGTGAGGAGATGAAATTATATTTTATATGAAGAACTCTGAAAACCTGGTGTTACACCAAAACTGAAACAATAAATCTCAGTCCTGACCAACAGAGAACAGGTGCGTTGTCAGAACATTAGATTTTGTAGTTTTGGTTTGTGTTCACATTAAAATAACTTCTTGGTGTTCATTTTATTTTATTTGGTGGGTTTTGTTTGGCCATGCTGTAATGTCTGGTAAAAAACAAAACAAAACAAAAAAAAAATTAAATTTGTATGCATCATTTGTGAATGTCTATTGTTGTCATCACTCTTTGTTAAAATACGGGTCTCTCTTGTAAATGAGTCCTCATGGCTCAGTGGGACTTACCTGTTTAAATAAAGGTTGAATTAAGTTTTATATATATATATTTTTTATTTTATTTATTTATTTTTTTTTAAAGTTAAGATTTTGTGTAAAATGTAAACAAATAAAGGACATTCCGAGTTTTACAGTCAGCAACATATCTAAAAAATGTTGGGACGGGGTCAACACAAGCTGAAAGTCAATATTGGATGGTCGTGATCTTCAGGCCCTCAGGGGTTGCTGCAATAAAAACAGGTCTGGTTCTGTTCTGGACATCAGTGCATCAGGAACACTTCCACAGATCATTGTCTGCAAACAATTCACTGTGCCGTCCACAAATACGGATTAAATCTCTATCAGGCAAAGAAGAAGCCACATGTGGACACCATCCAGAACCGTCGCCGTCTTCTTCGGACCAAAGCTCATTTCAGGTGGTTTGAGGTGAAGTCTGTGGTCAGATTAAAAACTATATATCTTTTTGGAAACTATGGACACCATGTCCTCCATACAGAAGAGGAGAAGTGCTGTCCAGTCTGCTATCCGCACACAGTTCAAAAGCTTGCTTCTCTGATTGTATGGGGATGCATTAATGCCTCTGGCAGCAGCTTACACATCTGGAAAGACTCCATCAATGCAGAGAAGCATGTACAGGTTTTAGAACATCTGCTCCCATCCAGCAAAGAAAATAGCAAATAAGAGCCATGAATGCTGAAGAGCTAGAATCCTCCATCAGACCAGAATGAGACAAAATTTACAACAAAACCTCCAACAACTGGTCTACTCAGGTCCTGGATGTTTACAGACTATTGTTAAAAGAAGAGAAGATGCTTCACAGAGGAACCATGAAACATTACATTCAAAGTAACTTTTCCCTTCGATAAGTAGATATCTTCTGGTGGGAAGGCTGCGCAGGAGACTGTGGGGTGCAGCCTTCCCACCACCTCGGACCTCTACACTTCACGATGCAGGCGGAGGGCGCTCTGCATCATGAAGGATTCCACTCATCCTGCACACAGTCTCTTCCAGCCCCTCCCCTCAAGCAGGTGACTGAGGAGCATTCAAAGCAAGACCACCAGGCTCAGAAACAGCTTCTTCCTTGCAGCTGTCAGACTGCTGAACTGGAGATGCACTTAATTCAGCTTCATCTTACATTTTTTTACTTTATTGATTATATTATATTATATATATATATATATATATATATATATATATATATA
>NC_056500.1:5019163-5050053 GCF_014905685.2 Nematolebias whitei
TTTCTTTATTGCTCTGCCCACGCTCACATATGAGAAAAAGATCATGTGTGGTGCTCGGTCGTTCCCAAATCATTATCTGCAGCCCCTCCTGAGAGGGTGGGTGGATTCCTCATACAAACACACGCACACATGCACATACAGACATCATAGACAACAGGCGTGGGAGAAACACAACTATAAATCGTGTAGGGTGTGAGAAGAAGACAGAGGGGGCAGAACAAGCAGTCACGAAGCATCCTTCCTTCTGTGTAATGACATTTAGATCCATTCTCCAGTAAATCTAAAGGGATCGGTGTGTTCGGTCTCACCCTGCGCTCCCTGTCCCTGCTCCTGTAGAAAAGGGTGAGGAAGTTCAGGTCTGATGTTCCTGACTCGGTCTGCCGTGCCTCAATGAGCCGCCCGATGTAGCGGTTGACTCGTGTGGCCGGTGAGTGCTGTACGGCAGTGGCCGAGAAGGATGTCCGATTCCTCAGCTTCTCCGAGGCGGTCCGCAGGGCTCGCCGCTGTCAGAGGCAAGACAGAAAGAATTAAAGAATAAAAAAAATCTTCATCTTGAACAACTGTTGTGCTTCAAAATGTACCTGAAGCAGCACATTTTCATCGCCAAGAATTGGAAATGAGTCATTTTACTTTAGAAAATGAGGAGGTAATAAAATGTAGAAATAATAATAATAATAATAATAATCTGAATAGTTGTAGGTCATCAGTATTAATGGAATTCATAAAACATTCATTTTCTACACTTTCCAGCAGTGTAATTCTATTATAATCTGTTGTTAGGCTTGGATTTCGGCCCCTTGGATAATCATGTAACAATAATGCTATTAGAGGAGATGATACCAATATGTGGGTGATTAATGCAACCTCATCAGAAACAAGAGGTACTAATGATGGGGGAAGCTTGCGCAGCAGTGTGGATTACAGTCAGCTGGCTTTTTCTGACAGCCAAACATTGTGATGTCATGACCCTAATAAACGGGCTCTGACTGACCGACAGAAACAAACTGGTGGACATGTGACTGACACCCTGCTGTGTCACAGCACAATGAAAGTTAATATATTCAGTGGTGAGGAGAAATTAATCCCAGTTCTCTTAAGTTAATTCAACATTTTCTTTTCTTGTTGTTTGGCGTTGGCAAGAAAACAAGCGAGATTGAAGTTAAACATCAATAAAGCTTCAGTTTTAAATTTATATGCAACTTAAGGAAACAGGGATAATCAGTATGATAAAACTAAGACACCAGCATTGGTCAGAGAAGTGTAGAACCACTAGACTGAGGAACAGCTTCTACCTTGAGGCTGTTAGACTCATTAATCTCTAACCAGGATAATCACTGTGAAAAATCACATGTTGCTGCTGATCTGTTTCATGTTGCTGCTGATCTGTTTCATGTTGCTGCTGATCTGTTTCATGTTGCTGCTGATCTGTTTCATGTTGATGCTTTCATGCATGCTCATCTGCTCACACAGACTCATGCTCATGTTCGTGCTGCTGTTTGAAGTAATGTTTTTGTACTATTAGTGCTTAGTGTATTTTTAGTTGATGTTTTTCTTAGTTCACATCTTAGATGTCATCATTGTTTTTCTTTTACATTTTTATTCTTGGATGTAACTGGGACCCTGTGTACATAATTTTGTCGCACCACATGTGGTACGAACGACAATAAAGAATCTCTGACTCTGAAATTGTTAGAGTCAGAAACGTAGTTAGCTGGAGCCATGTGAGGACAGAAAAAAGTAAAACTGCCTCAAAAAATGTGGTGAACTTTTTTCCATAGCAGTTTTTCATTTGATTAATGCACACAAAGATATTTTTATATAAAAACGTTCAACATAAATAAGCAAAGTTTATTTATGTAGCTTATCTCATAGTTATAAAACAAAGTGCTTCACAATCAAGGAAAGAAATAATATACTGTATGTTCAACCAAATACATACAAACATCTATGCACATATAAAAGCATACAGTTTAACTGTACAGACAACCAAAGCTCAATAATCCAGGTAAAATGTTGTAAAATATGTTCAGTCAGGTCAGGTGGATTTTTTTTCCCCCACTATGGAGGATGCTGTTTGTGGGAATCATGATGGAAATCAGTTTGTTTAGGTGGCTCCTCAGATTGAAGAAGTCCTTTGGATGAAGGATGAAATGTCTCATCAAAAAAAAAAACTCGTCCAGATGATCTGACTGAACATTATTTGCTTTACAGAACACAAAATATCAAAGTCATGCATTGAACTAAAATCCAGTTTATTTAGGAATGTCTTTAGATATTTTTTAATTGCACCAATTGAATGTAGGCTGCATAAAGATGGAGGCCAGCCGTTCCAAAGTTGAGGTGCAATTACTCTGAATGACCTATCCTCTTGAGATTTAAATTCAGCTGAATCAAGTCAGAGATAGAAGAAAGGCTTGATTATGCAAAGCTCTTAAAGTCAAACTAGAATGAATTGGTTGTGATGTGTGCTGTTTGTTTATGTGCGTTTAGTCTTGCGGCTGAGATCTGAACAATCATACGACCATGTTTTTGTAATTTGAATAAATCATAGTGTAAATAAATCTAAATAATAGGGTTCAGTTGCACATGTCGCTCACCTTGTCATCGTCCTCGCAGGTCATGACGTTGGAAAAAGGGATCTCAGCCTTGAACATCTTCCTGCAGTGCATCAGCTGCACCAAAAGGTAACAGACTGTTTTAAATTTCATCCTCTTCGCTGGTTTGATGTCAGACAGGATGATGCCCGGAAAGATCTGGAAACAAGGATGAAGAACAATTAGATGCAAAAGAAAAAATAATTACAGAAAAGCCATTGAGTTTTTCAGGATTCTTTGCTCCTGTGTTTGTTTTTTAACTTTTCTTCTTTTCTGCATTTTTCCGCAACTGACCTCGTTTTATACAAATATACACATACGTTTTTTTTGTTTCTCACCAGACTTATAAAAATTAGTCATGCAAAACCCTAAAAGTCAACACTTTGTATTGATATTTATTTTCTAAAGTGATCATTCTTAGTAATTAGCATACAATTTAAAAATCACAACACACTTTCATCCGCTATGAAAGATGGGTGATACGGTAATTGCCCGTGTTTTGTGTATGTATTTTAGTCTATCTGTTGGCTAATATCTCATGAACCAATGGACACTCTCAGAAGGTAATAATTGCAATTTTATAAATACATAACTTATGGAGTCACCCCAATTTAAGATGGCTACCATAGCTAGTCAACATTAGCTTACACAAAAATGGATATAACAGTCTGCTTTATAGATCTTAAGCTAAATTGTATTGTAGTTGCTGCCAAGACTCATTTACAACACATTTTGTGTGCTAACAAATAGCACAATATCTGAGTTTATAGTATAAAGTTATGCATAACATTATTTGCAAGATTTTACTGAAAGACTTTAATGCAAACATTTTTAATTTAAAACTCTTAAATCAAATGTGGAGGGCTGTGCAATTTTTTAAAAGAAAAAAAAAAAAACAAGTTTTGGAAATAATAAACCTGATTAGAATTTTAATTATTTTAGTGGCTAGGAGGGAAACATGACAAGAACTGCTAAAAATAAACATTCATAAAAAATATGTGGGCTAGATGGGGATTTTTATTGTAAACTGAGAGTGTGGAGCTATATAACTGGACATATAAACCATTTGCTTGTGTGCTTGTGGATTTTTCAGAGGATTTAAAAAGCTCAGAGAAGGCACAAACACCAATTGCATCTGCACGTGCAGTGGTCTGAGGCAGTTTTACTCTCCGTGTATATGGCAGCTTAACGCACAACTTGCTCTCATCAGGGGATTATTTATTACAGCACAACACTGACAGTTGCGTCACCACAACCACAGGTTGTTTATTGGTAAAAGGTGAGGAATAAATAATCTAACATACTTTGCGTCTGTGTGACGGCACAATGAAGAATGTCTCGATGTGGTGCTTCTGCAGGAAGGAGTGCCTCTCGTGACCGAAGCCTGGTTCCACCTCGTAGTCTCCATTCAGGCACTCCAGGGTGGTCCTCGTGATGTGCACCTTGCTGAGAGGAAGAAAGTTAAAAGTAAGCTGCTGAGGTTTTCAAATCATTATCGCCCTCATTATTTTTATCAGGCTAATAACCCATCGTTTGCTCAAAACTCTTCACAGCCAAGAATTTTTTATCCTAATGACTTGTTTAATCAGGCACAGAGAGCTGAAATCTCATTGCTTCGCCGGAAACGAGCAAACTGGGTAAAAGAGATGACCTCATTTCACTGTGTTTAAATGCAGCTCTGCCTATTGCTGTACTTGAGTTTTCTTAAACATTGAGAGATTATTTTAACACTTGTGCTCGGCTTCATTTTTAACTTTAAGTGCTTTAGTTTTTCAGCAGTACTTCCAATTAAATTTTACAAGAAAAGTAACTTGCCTAAAATGTGACCTTGTACAGAGAAGCACCATTTATGAAGTTGCTCTTAAAGAATATAATTAATCAATATTTTACTTTTTAATACAATAATGCTCTTTTCCATCTGCATTAAACCAGAAGGGTCAATTAGTTGCTCAGACAGACAAAAATAATAATTACACCTGGTTGAGGGCCTATTTCACTTTACCCAAAAATACTGATGCTATATCTGGCGGTCACTGTGCGAGAGGCAGAGTCCACCCTGGACAGGTCGTATGTCCATCACAGAGACACATAAAAAAAAACAAGACATACACTCACACTCTCATTCACATCTAGAGACAATTTAGAGTACCCAATAAACCTAACACGCATGTTTTTCATCTGTAGAAGGAAAGTACAGAAGGAAACAGCGAAAAGCCCATGCATGCACTGAGAAAACATTATTTATTCCCAATTCGTTAGGGAATTTGTAATAAACATAACTTGACTTAAAAAATAAAAATATCAAAATTTGAAGAACATATTCATCTTTTAATGTATTGCTCTCTGAGGTTTTTCTGATTTGATTTTTGGAATTACATTTTGAAAATATATCAAATGAATAAAAATACCCAGAGATATCTGAACATAGCTACTACTGCTACTACTAAATAATACCAAAAATAGTACAACAAAAATATCTGACCCACATAAACTCAAGTATTGTTTTTTTAAATTATTTTTTGTTTTGTGTTTTTTACTGCATATGTATTGGCAAGAGTTTGTTCCTATTTAAATTTTCATACTTGTTCTTTCCAGGTCAAATTCACACAGATTACTAAGAGTTTTACTACAATATGGAGGTTCATTGTGATCTGTACATGACAAAAACGTGATACCACAGTTGTTCTGTAAAGATAAATTATTATCCTTCTTTATAACTTGCAATAATGACAAAATAAACCTAAATTAGGGTATTAACTTTTACAAATACAGCAGTGTCACTGCATTGTCAAAATGTTTTTAATAAAATCTGGAAAAAATTGAAACATTTGATGGATGAGTCTCAACTTTTATTAGTATGCTGTTTTTGGAAATGCTTTTATTTTATGGTTTGTTGGTTGTTTTTCATCTGAAGATAGAGCAGACACTCAGATCATCTGATGGAACAGCATCACATTTTGTAAAAAAAACAAAACACTTTTTTCAAGATACTGTACTATACACCAAATAAATAACTTAACCTCTATATTTATACAAGAGTGCATATTTTTTATTAAATGCCTAAAGGTAAAAATGAGACACTTTTACCTCTGTGTTGCATCAGCTCTTCTTTTAGAAATGTGTTAAGTGTTTGGGAGCAGAGAAGACACACTGCTCTAAAATATTTAATTTGTTTGATGAGGATTAAAGTAACTCAACTGTTCCTGCCTCAATTCTCATAAAATATTTGTAAATTGTTGGTATTGTAACCAGAAAAATCTCTGATCATTACAGGTGTTTTCACTACTGACCCGGGCAGCCCTCCAGCCTCCATCACATTTGCCAGCGTGACATCATTTGACCAGACGTCATACTGCCACTTCCTCAAGCCCAGTACTCCACACAGAACTCGACCCGTGTGCAGACCAACTCGCATGTTCAGATCCACCTCTGTCGCCTCCACCACAGACCTGCGGGAAGGTTAAAATTTTAAATAAAACAAAAATAAGCATACCATGCACATCTTTTTGAACTATTTTACAAAAATCACCATAACATGCCCAGATGTTACCATTATTAGCTTTACAAGAAAGATTTGGAGTTCATAAGTTTGTTCTATGTTACATTTAGTGTTACTATTTAGCCTCAACACATTAGATATATTCTTCATTTGATTAAAAACCTAATGACTCATGCATAAAACTATTTTACATGCTACTGCATTATGTGCAACTGGTAAGTTTTTTGTTACTTTTTTGTTGACTATAAAATTTACTTGAGAAAGAATGTGAACACAATAATGATCATGTATTGATTTTAATAACTTTTAGTGTATGTAATTTTGGTCTGTAGCCTGCAAGTCTGTACTGCATCAATTCAGGAAGACCACATTTTAATAGACTCAGATCGGTATCAAGGACAAAAAAGTCTTGATTGAGGCATTCCTAGCTTTTATTGCAACATATGTGCAAATATTTTGCAACCAAAACCTTTGTTTACCGTATATTATTTTTACACAGCCCTTAAAAATGGGGATCCTAGCTTTCCATAACTTTGCCAAAGTAGTTTCCTATTTTTTAGTGTTCTGATCTGTATTCTTATGATGTTTCAACATTGCATCAACTATATTGTGCCTTTCTACTGCAGTAAATCATCTCACAAACCTCCTCATTGTCAGCAGGAGATCTGTCACTTTAAAAACAACAGAGACTCGGATGAGGCAGAGGAAGAAAACAGAAGGTGGTGAATAGTTGACAAAACTGTACGTTCATGTGACTAGATGGAAGAATGCAAAATTAAGCACTCTCAGTTGAACAGTTTGAAGAAGGAACGTCTTACACACATCCATGTGGATGAAGCATCTGTCCTCTGAGATAAAGGATTTTTGCAGAAGCATCCATCTACTCAGAAAGAGCAGCAGGGTAAAAGCTTAAGAAATGTGGAAAAGGCAAAGTGTGTTTGTGCCAGTTTTTTTTAAAGTTGTGTATAGACTCAAACAGCTTTGTTGTTCGTGAATCCAGAGACTTTAGAGAGGGTGGTCCCCAAAAGTAATGATCGAAAATTAAGTCCCCATCAAGCATGAAAACCAGTATGTGTGTGTGTGTGTGTGTCTCAACAAGTTTGCAGGGGAGGGTGGAAATCAATGCAACCCAAAAAAATTGGTTTAATAATTAGTGCAAGTTAAACAAATACTCATTCTCTAAATGGTTATAATGTGTGCCAAAAGTTTTCTCTTATTAAATTATTATTTTTTGTAAATTTACTGCCAATTTACAGAAAAAAAGCTAACAGGGATCAAACCTCTGTAGGAGTTACTGAAATAGAAAAAGCTTCTTAGTTTTGTGTTTATTTAGTAAGAAATGCAAGTGAAATGTCCAACAACTGCTTTAACTTGAAAAAAAAAAATCTAAAATCCGTATTTAACACTGACAAGAATCTGTCCGTTCTGCCTTGTGGACATGAGCAGGATGTGTGTGTGTTGTGCAAAAGTTATAAATATGTGCTTCTTACGCAATGGTGTCAATCATATCGAGTCCCATCTCTACGCAGCAGTGGGCGTGGTCCGCTTTGGGCTGCGTGAGTCCAGACACACAGTAGTAACAATCACCCAGTATCTTTATACGCCTGCAGTGATTCTCCTGCAGACACACAAACAGAAATAAAAGTGAAACTTCAAGTTTGGAGACACAGAAGTTCACCTTCCTTTTTGTCTTTAAATGTTTATGTCAAACATCAAATTCAAATCACTGACAGACTTTTTTTTAAACCAGATTAGGAAGTTTTTAGTTGTGATAATGCACCTTGTGCTCTGAGTTATCAGACAGATTGCCGAGTTGATCTTTTATAATCCTGTGAACAAGATGTGACAAAGATCCTACCATCCTGTTTTTAGCATCAACATATGATGCATAGTGTTGTAATACTGGAACAAATGTCCCTGCCATTTGTTAGGAATTGGGAGATGCCATGCTGTTTATTTGGAATGAATCAAAGTCTCATCAGGGATGTGGGGATTTATGCTCTGCCTACCTACACAATCACAGTGCCACATGAGCTTACTTTAAACCATGAATTAACAAATTACAGTGATGCTTATGGGATAAAAAAATGGTCCAGAGTTTTTATACATGGTCTGTGTTTAAAAGCTAAAATCTTGAAACATCTCATCATGGTGTATTTAAAAAAAACATAGGACTGAACAATGGAATGACAGAAAGAGGAGCAGGACATAAACATAACTTTCACAGCAGAAGAAAAATATTTGATCATAGTATTCTTAAATGCAACAACAACAAAAAGTTATGAGCAACACATGTGGCTCAGCTCACGGTCGACCTGCAGCACCATTAAAGTGATTCCCAAGGAGGTGAATCATTATTTAGCTGCTTTAATCAGCACCCAAACATTTTGGGTACAAAAATAAGCTGCCTAAAGACAAGCAGTGTCTGCTTCGATACACCTGCACTGTCCAGAGTCTGGGCCCAGTACATGAGCAATTCACACAATCCCATTGAGCCCTGACCCACCCTGACGTAGATGGTTCAATACTGAAGTAACTACACTGTGGATCTTGTAGAGGTTCATGTGGAGCAGGTGCCTCTGCAGAGATATATGCAAATGGTAAGTACATGATAGTAACCAATGTGTATGAAATGTTAATAATTTGTACAATCTGACAACCACTACAATTTAATGGTGATACAATACAAATTGATCAGCACTCATCTGGATAGTAATTACAAAAACTGCATGCCAACTTTTCAGCCAATAGCATTTTGGGAAAACAAAACAACGAAAATTAAAATATTTAATTTACAATAGGGGAAATTTACTAAAATGTCTGATTTTATGTAATCATTTTTTTTTTGATGTAGTGAGACTCATTTGAAGTTAAAAATTCAAGGCTCTTACTCAAAGCTTAAGCTGTATTTTCACAACACAAACCAACAACTAAACCACAGTTTTAGGAGGTAAAAATGTGTTTTACTTCTCTAAAAATTCAGATTTCTACTTATCAGTCATAATTACAGAAATGGCTAATTATGAAGAACTGTTTTTTAAGCCTTTTGATGTCTTAAATACATTCCCCAAGAAAAGTTAAGTTCAGCAGATTCTTGTGAAACTGCGGAAACCAAGTCATGACTCACTTCCCTGAACAACGTAATCATCCAGATGCACATTTGTGTTTTTTTTCATCTTTTATCTGTCAGATTACTGATGCTGCATCCTGATCATGTAAATCAGACGTGTTGCTCCAGAAACCATGTGTGTGTTTGTTGTTGAGGACAACTCTAATTGCTCCGACATGCTCTTGAAGTAGAATCCCTCCCACACATTCCCAGACAGATCCTCTATTTGTCACAGCGCACATTGTGCACAGAACTGGTGAGGATGACACGAGTGCAAAAAATAAACACACACCTCGGCAGCGAATGAGAAAACACAAAAAAGCTGCACGTTTACGTGCAAACACGCTGCAGCGTTCCTCCATTTACTTTCATGCACGCTGTTTCTTTTTTGGTAAGTGTATCGCTCACAGCCGTCGGACATAATAATGGCAAACCCTACAAAACAGTGCCTGCAGGAAGGCTGAGTGTGCAACACACACACACCTCCACACACACACAGGATTCATGACAACTGCAGGGTGAGAAGCAGTGATGAGAGCACAGAAGATGGGGTGCTCTGGTTTTCTGCTCACGGGAGCAGAAAGATTCTAGCGTGGGTGGATATGAGAATTCAGAACGTTGATGATTATCCCTGCACAAGGAACAGATGTGTGTGTGTGTGTGTCAGTGTGAGGAAAAATGAGAGTTGTCTGCTGACAGAAAGACGCCTTATGGTGGTGGTGGTGGGGGGTGACATCATTGTTAGAGAAAAATCTGAGATTTCAAACCCTGCAGGTTTGGACGTCAGTGCGTGCCCCCCTGTCGGACCTGATGGGCTCCCGTCTTCACCTGCAGCTGGTTGAAGGTTAGGGTTAGGTGTGAGTCTGATGCGGTTAGGTTTAGGTCGAGCCTTCGGGGGACTCCACGTGTCGTGCAGCGTACGAGAGTCAGACAGGCGCAGCAGCTGTGACCGAGCAGGTTGGAACGTGGATTTCTCTCGCTGGATAATGCGACAAAGTCTAAATCTCAATTAGGATGCAGCTGCTGTCGTGCGCACACACTGACACACATGCACGCATTACAGACCCATCACAAGATTTTCAAATTTTGCAGCACTAAAGCAGTGATAGTGAGTGTCGTATCACCCCATATCTTGCTCTCTCTCCTTCAGTTTCTCTGTGAAGTCAGAATGGATTCTAGGGAAGCAGGATTAACTTGACGGGACTGATCCTGCTGATTATACGACTTTGTGCGAGTTTGCTGTAAAATAAAAGTGAACTGATATTTTGTCCTCCTGGCAGGACAAGTTAAGCAGATGGAGGGGTTTCAAAATGAGAAAGCCATGCCGGATGCTCATAAATGACGTAAACATGCTGTAGTTTAATGTGTAGCAAGATCATTCTGAATTTAACATTTAGAACGTATCTCAGGGAGACATTTGTCTAAAAATTGTTGTTTGTGTCTTGTGTCATTTAGTTTTCTGTGATTGTGTTACTTGTTTCCAGCTTCCCCAGTGTTTCTCCCCTCATGTAGTTCAGCTCCTATCCCTCTCACTCTCAGCTGACCCTCATTGTCTTTCCCCAGGTGCTTGCCATTATCTGCCGTTAGTGTTTCTTTAACAACTTTCATTTTGTTTGTCTCTCACACATGCATTGTGCTTTTCACACATCTCATATTTATCCATTCAAGTCCCTTCAGTGTTTTCATCTATGAGTATGCGTTCAAGTTTTCATTCATTTGTCAGCCTTTTCTTTTGAAATTTGTTTAAATAAATTAACTGTTTTATGTTGGAGCATTTTGAATTTAGTTTTTTTTTTTTTTTTTTCCATTTGGGTTTTAATCTTCACCAGGCATGATAAAATTGAATTTAAATTGTAAGCAAAGTTGATAAAATTGAAATAGATAATGTGCTCTAGCGTTTAATTTAAACGTACGTGTAAGTTTTTATAGATAGGCATCTTTCGGAGCTGAACCATTTTTTCAGTTTGTATTTTGAACTGTAAATGTGACACTGTGGCCAAATTTCCAATGAGCAATTCAAAGAAATCATATCAAAGAAATATGAGCTTAACTACATGTTTAGGCTAAAATCTTATGAAATTTGGTCTAAAAGGGAACATTTGTAGATGTCTAACTTCTATTCATAATTTATTTTCTTCAGTTGTCAGGTCACAAAAGCAGCAGGTCCAGGAGGAAAAATCCGACCTCCCGATCCCCCAGTGATACTCTCCAGCTCCTGCTGGGGGATTCCAAGGTGCTTCCAGGCCGCAAATTGTAATCCCTTCAGTGAGCTCTGATCCACAATGGGGTTTTCTTTCAGTGTGACACACCTGGGAAAATAATCTGAGGCAGGAGACCAAGAGTCATCCTAACCTGATCTACCTTAGCTGGCACCTTCCAATGCAACGATGAAGCTCCTCACATTATCTTTGAGTCTGAACCTGGCCACCTCATAGAGGAAACTCATTTTATCTGATTTGCTCCGGTCTGTTGTGGTGAAGGAAATCTATATCAACCTTCACCTAATTTGGATCATGTCTCAGCTTAAAGTAGAGACTTGTCCCCAGTCCAACCTTTTCTTGTTGTCCACTTAAAAACACAACAACAACAACAAAAAACAGGCTTCCATGGGGTTTACCTGACCACATAACAAAAAATATAAAATGTAAGACATTGTAGCATGCATTTATATTTATTTTATTTAGTGTTCTCCTGCTCCCCATTATTTACCTAATCAGTCAATTTGATCCTCTGTTTGATTTGGTAACTGCCTTATCGTCATCTTCTGCCTATGGTTGTACTCTCAGAGGTTTATGTTATTTATTTCATTTTTAACCTTGGCACTTATCGTACAGTGGGACCTGTTGAACCCTGCCAGACTGGTAAAATTGATTCAATTCACATAGATGTTTGAGCAGACACTGAAACAATGAGAAACTCTCAGAAATAAATTTGTTTTAATGTTAGCGAAACGTTTAGACTCTGTGATGGACAGGTGACCTGTCCAGAATAAGCACTGTCTCTTTGACAGCTGTCTCTTCCATCTGATAGTCCAAACAAGACCAGGCAGGTTTGGAAACAGTTCCGATGGGTTGTATTTAAGGGTTTTAATTATTGGAGGCAGGGACATGTTTGTGGCTTGTACAGTTTTAATATGATTACAGTGGTCTGGCTGCAGAAAACCTACCACTCACCTAACATTTCCTGGAGAACTATGCTGCAGAAGCTCACTGATGCACTGTGGAAACATGCACACTCGCAGCAGTCCCAGTGGTGTTTCATCACACACACATTCACACTCTGAAACAATCCACCTCCTCAGCGCTTATCTCTCTGCTGCTTAAGCATCAGTTCTTGGGTCTCTCCTTTCTGACCTTCTTCCTCCTCCTCCTTCATGCTGGCAAACCTCTCCAGCTTCGCTTTCACATTTTGGATCAATACATATACGGCTCGGCATAATAAATGAGCTCCAGGACTAAGTAATACATTCAGTTTCTGCTGGAGGCGAAGAAGGCGTTAAAACAGCAGCTGCCTCTCTCACCGTGAGAGGAGCGTGACTCCTCTGTGACATTACTTTATGACAAAAAGTTAGTTTCACACTTTTTGCTTTTGTCGTCTTCACCAAAACCAAAAATCTACAACTTTTAATGTGCACGGGCAAAGGTTACATTTTAAAGTTAGAAACATTGTATCTAAATGAAATAATAATTTTAGCCGTCCATTAAAATGGTTGAGGCAGAAAATATTTTTTGCTCGTGTGTGTGTGTATGTGTGTGTGTGTGTGTGTTTGTAATCTTGTATGGCCCATTTTTCCAACTCATACTACATTGTGAGGACCAACTGCTCCTTATGGGGCCCCAAGCCCAGGTCTCATAAGAAGAAGTGCTGCAGTGTGTTAGGGGTTAAGTTTAGGACTAAGGTGTGAATTGAGGATGGGTAGGATCAGGGTTAGGCTATAGAAATGAATGGAAGTCAATGCAAAGTCCCTATGTAGATACACAAATGTGTCTGCGTACATGTGTGTGTTAATGAGTCTGTTTGCAAAATATATCACAAACCACTGGACAGATTTAAATCAAACTCAATTTGTGCCAACTCAGTTCAAGATGGCTGTCATAGCTGAGCAACCTTAGTGAGCACAAAAAAGGCTCAGTCAGTTTGATAGATGTTGAGCTACAAATTGGTGTGGTAGCAGCTGTAAGTAATTTCCAGCACATACTCTGAGTGTTATACAATGTGCAAGATAGAAGAAGATGTTAACTTCAACACTACCTGCTGGAGTCCACATTGTTTGTCTGTTAGCAAAAAAACTCACAAACCACTACCGGTAGATGGATTTCATTTTAATCTTCATGAAATGATCATATCATGCACGTCTACAGCTGTTTATCTTTTGGAGTCCATCTAATTCAAAATGTCTCTAATAAGGTCCAAACATCCACAAAACTTAGCCAGAAAATTAAATAATATCTGTGTGTAAACTAGGTGTATAACAAGTCATGTCAACGTTCTTTATCATCATTCGCATCTCATGTTGTTCATCAGGTGGAATGAAATTGTGTACACAGGGTCCCAGTTACATCCAACAATAGCAAAAGTATAAATTGTCAAAGAAAACTGTAATAAAGTTCTAAGATATGAACTAAGAAATATGCCAAGCTAAAAATAAGCTAAACACTTAATAGTGCAAAAACAATACGCTGAACAACACTAGCATGAACATGAGGTGACATCATATTCATGGTCATTTGAGGTAAAATGGCTGTATAACTGAAGCAGGTGGGTCATGGAATACAAAGGAAAAACACTCACTGTAGCCAGTTCATCAAACTTCCCGAACAGTTCGTTGAGCAACTTGACCAGTTCCTGAGCGGTGCACTGAGAGGCCAAGCTGGTGAAACCTACGATGTCTGCAAACAGGATGCTGTCAGGAGGAGCAAAACATTTTGAAATAAGAAATAAGCTCATAAAGACAAGTGTTAAATGAGCATGAGGATTTACACAATCTTATAGCGTAAAAAACTGTTTCCTTTTAATTATTTATTTGGTAAATCTTTAACAGTCAAACTACATCCAAACTGTGCTAATTTAACTTGTTACATATCAGAAATATTCAGAAAGATGAGTGCTATGACTTTTAACATTTGTACTATTTATACTTGAAAAATATTTCCCATTAGAAAAACATTTAGATGTTAACAATTCTTTCAAGAATCATTGTTCTCTGAAACCTTCAACATAATGGCATGAGTTTAATCTTTTTTTCTTTCTCGTTTTAACTTTTTGCCTTTATAATGGTTATTTTAGCTTTTTGCTGTGTGTAAATTTTAGATTTTAACTATGGCTGCTCTCCTTTTTGCTACAGTCATGCTAACTTAACTTTGCTAAATTGCTGTGCTAATTTAAACTGCTATTTGTAGCTTTTGGTTATCCACCCATCCATTATCTTTACCCGCTTCTTCCTTATTTTTCATGGGGGTCACTGGTGCCCATATCCAGCCATCACTGTGTGAGAGGCAGGGGACATCTGGACAGGTCTCCAGTCCATCTCAGGGACACAGAGACAAATGAGAGAAACAACCATTCACTCTGTCACTCACACCTAGCGACCATTTAGTGTTATCCATCAGCCTAACATGCATGTTTTTGGTCTGTGGGAGGAAAACAGAGTACCTGGAGAAAACCCACGCATGCACAGAGAGAACACGCAAACTCCACCCAGAAATGTACCAGGCCAGGATTTGAACCAGTGACCTTCTTTCTGAGAGGCGGCAGCTCTACCAACTGCACCACTGTGCCACCCAGCTTTTGGTTGGTGATGTGCAATTTTTATCTATTTATTTGTTATCAGCTGTTTTGTTAATTTCTACTTCTGTTTACATTTGTGTCACTTTTATTTGGTGAAGAAGGGAGCAGCCAATAGACAAACAACAATGTGCTGACTTCAGAGGGCCTCGATGGACAACGCAGAGCAACCACTGGTAAACAATAAAAACAAAAAAAACTTATGACGTATCTAAAAGTTCCAAAGATTTTGCAAACTATCAAGTCCCACAAGCTTTTCACTTCTTTCACAGTTTATAGATTAAAATATTTGTATTTTTTCTTTAGCTCCTCTGGTCTTCTTGGTTACTCATAGCGCATTGCAGTGATTTTCTGGCCTTCCTGGAGTGAAACAGCCACAGGTAATACAAATAAAAGTGTAACCAGCTAATGGTGATCAGCAAGTACTATAATCTAATCCTTGATAAGTGAAAGCGTCTTTCAGGCCAACCACTAAATCAATTACGAAGCTGAATTGCCTGCTGCTGGCGAGCTGCTGTAGTGGATGAGGAAGGTGTTGAAAGCCACTTAGCCCCTCATTCATCTGCTCAGAGGCAGCCCAGATGGCAGCAAAACAAGGCGTTATGGATCTTATTGACTCAGTGAAAACTTGCCACTCTCAGTGGAGCCGGAGCAGGATTTGTTTCCAACTGACTCGCAGATTTTTGCACACCTCATCCTGAGAAAAACAGGAGGGTAGGTTTATTATTTTCCTCCTGTTGGTAAGATTTTGCACGTCTACAAGAGCTATGGCATCTCTGAAGGCTACACATTTTATAACATTGAGTATTTCACAGAAAAAAGTGTGTAATTTTCACTGTAGAAAATTTCAGCAGCGTGTAATGATTACACAGCAGCTTGTTTGCAATGTCATCTGTCATGTGAGGAATAATTTCAGCATGTTTCTTTGCTTTTTATGCATGGAGGCTGAGTAAAAACACCATTTATTTTGGTGGTATATTAACCAGACAAAAGCAGTGCCTGCTTTCTTAATTTATTTGTTTTGTGCATTTGCAAAATGGGGTAAATTTGACTCCTCAAGTAGTGAGGCATTAATGCATGAACTCCTCTTGCAATCACAAAATCCTCACACTTCTAATTCTCAGAACCTTTTTTTCATCATTAGCCTATCATGTCTAAATGTCAGGCAGTTTCACAAACCAAGTGATTCACTTTGTCGGATTTTATTTTGAATTATGACATTTAAATGAATAAATCAATTTTTTCAAATACAATACTATCCCTCAGTAAATGGCAAAATACTAAAATGATAACAAAGTTTTTAGCCTTGTATTTTTAATATTCCTCTCAAAGACCATGCTGACACCTTGCATAAACTTCGCATTCTGACTGAGTTTTATGTGGTGTGTGAAAATGACAAATATTTTAAATATGTCTGAATTATCATGACGTACGCCTTTTTCCCTGTTGCAGAACTTTTTAAACAGAGAAAAAAAACTGTTGCACTTGGCTAATATTAACCTGTCTCAACAGAACCAGAATCCAAACTGATAAAAAACAGAGAGTCGTGGTTCTGTGGGAGACGTCCTACGCTTCAACCAATGAGCTGAATGGTTACAGCCATGTATAAATCTCCCACTAATAAGACGTGGGAGAGAATCACCCTGAACCACGTACAACTGGCAGCTGAACAAGGGGGTCCCACAAGGGTCTATTTCAGAGCCCTTACTCTTTTTACTCTATATTACTCAAATCTGTGATCAGCTTAAAATCTCCTCTTATCATATGTATGCAGATGATACAGTGCTATACTCATCAGCGCCATCTCTATATGCAGTACACTTAAATCTTCAGACTGATTTTAACACCTTACAGAATGCTTTCCATGATTCAAAATTAGTCCTGAAAGCTTGCAAAACCAAAGTTATGTTGTTCTCCCATAATTCTGTGGTAACGCATTCTATTAAAACACTGAATGGTGATATCATAGAGCTTGGAGACACACACATATCTTGGTATTTGGCTGGATAAAGATCTTAATTTTAAACATCACTTTACATACTGTATCTAATTTAAAAAAAAAAGCTCAAATTTACTTTGTTTTTGTATAGACTAAAATCATGTTGTAGTTTTTTATTTCTCCCCCTAAGTGGCTTGTAACAAGTTTGTTTTTGTCACAGCTGGACTATGGAGACACAATCTATAGATTTGCCTCCCCCACTACCTTAGCTAAACTGGAGCCCATTTACCATGATGCTCTGAGGTATACAACAGGTTTACCCTTTAGGACTCACAATTGTACTTTAAAAAACCTTACTGGACTCACTTCACTCAATATTCAAAGGATGAAGCTTTGGTATATTTTCATATACAAAGTCATTTAAGGAAAATTACCATCATATATCATCTCCAAGTTCATTTCACTACAGAACACACACAGTCTCAGGGCCAGTAGCTGGCTGTAATTTTTGGTACCCTTTTTGCGCAGAGTCAGGAAAGATGAGTTTGTCCTATTTCACACCATGACCTTGGAATGATCTGCAGCTTAAGTTGAGTTGTGGTTGGAGACTTTTATTCCTTTATCTAGTTTTAAACAAAAAGTCAGCGGTCTGAGTCACATCTTTCACTTGTAATGTTTGTGTCTCAAACTGTGATTTTTTTTAAACTTGCATTGCATTTTATGTCTTATTACTGGGTATTTTGTTGTAAATATTTTAATATTACTGTTACTGTTATTAAGACTGTAGGTGTAAATGTAATGGCTTGTTTGCACATTGCACATTGGTCAGGACATCCTTATAAAGGAGATTAACAATCTCAGTGGGTTTATTTCCTGGTAAAATAAAGGTAAAAATAAAATAACAATGTGGTACAACCACATCTGGACCAGCTCCAGCCGACTGGTCTCTCTCCTTACTGTCCACCTCCACGGACTTCCACTACACTTCAGATGACTGCTACCTTCAGAGGTTTTCTGATGTCTGCTGTCGTAGTGGACTTCAGGAGGACCAAGACACCTGTGACTCCAGTTTTCTTCAGTCAACTCAGTTTACTTCAGTCAGTGTGGCAACGGAAGGCTAGATCTTGTATCACACACTGAAAATAAAGTGGATAGGGCTGGCTCAAAAGACCATTGTGCTCTACAAGAAGGGACAAAGCTGTCTCTCTTTTCTGAGACCACTTTGCTCTCAGGAAGTTTTTTTGAGCCAGTGGCCAAACTGATCGACAAAGACAGCAAAGTTTTGGGATTAATCTAGACCCAGTAATGGAGGTGTCTGAGAGGAGGTTGTTGCGCAAACAAAAAAACATTTTTGACAATAACTTCCACCTACTGCATGACATGCTGGTTGGTTGTAGAAGCACAACAAAGTGACATCACCTCTAAACACCACAGAGAATCATGTGGCCATCTAACTGTACAACTCTTGACCATGATGAAAGTCCAGATAGCATTTAAAGACTTAAAGAGAAAATGGCAGTATGGATTGGACAGTTGCCAACAAGGAGTTAAATATTTAAGGTTTGGAGCAGAATAGACTCACACTGAAAAGATCGTATCATGAAGCATGTGTAAATACAGAAAAATACAGAAACATCTGGGCTTTGGTACTTCTTTTCACAAAAGCAACAATCTAGAAAGAAAGATCCACCTTGCAAACATGCATCTTTAAAGACATGCATCCATCCAGATGTGTACATCATCAAACAACAAGTTTTACTGCACTCACATAGTTTTACAAGTCTAAGTGGGACCACATCAAAATGCCCGTCAAAAGTAAAGACAAAAGGTCGGATATCTGAGCTGAGTTTGTTGGACTGAAGTAAAGTTGAAAGCATAAAGACAAGAGTTATCCTAAAGTTTTTCCACACATTGATTGGATACTTTCTGGTAACCAGCAGAGAACAAGGTCAGTTCTCTGGGTGGTTGCTTTAAATCAAAGTAATAGAAAATGTGTTGCATATTGATGAACACCCCCTTTTTGAAAAAGTGAATGAAGTTGATTTTACAGCTGAGGTCAGAAGTTTTCATCACTCATAAGCACACTTTTTATATTGAAATATCTGAACCTTTTTTTCAAGTGAGGGATAGTTTAACAACATATAGTCATGGGAACAAAGACAGCCCTTCTTCTTAGCCAGTTAGTGCTCAATAAATGTGTTGGGGCAACTTTCAGCTACTGCCACGTCACATTTTAGCTCGTTATCTGAAAGACTGACAGAGTTATAGATATTTTTTTCATTAATCAGTTGTAGATGTACACCCAATGAGTTCTTTCTGAAAGTTTATTAATTAATTAAATATTTTGCTAATTTTACAGACACACCCACATAAAGGCAAATACATTATTGCATTTGCTTTCTGCAGTAGGCAATAAAAATAATTGACGGCATTTGTTACATAATCATTCCACCCTGGAAAAAGAACGATTCAAATAAATCATTAACGGTCCAAATCAATCAGACCTTCATGCCCAGGATGAGAGGACGGAAACTTCCATCTGTGGATTTTATCATTTGCAAACTCATCTGTTGTATCAGAACCGTGACAATGAGAGACATCTGATCAATCCAGATGAGCAGTGTCGCAGACAGAGCTGAGGTTGCAGCATGAGGAGGGCCCTGGTTCCTGCATCGTGACTGTTGCTCCGCTCTTTTTGGCAGGTTACTCAGGAGCCTGATGTATGCAAAGCCGGGATCACGACTGCTGCTCAACCGAAGAGCTCTCTTGTGTAGTTTTCCTTTGAATGGTGCAGTGCTGCAGGTCATGCTGCTGTGTGGTGTGTGAGAGGGCCAAGCTAGATGTGTGTGATCAAACGTTCTTGGGGCTGCATCAAAGGGGGTTGGTGATCGAGGGGGGAGTGGGGTGTCAAGCTCCTGTGCGGCTATATAAAGATGATACTTTTAATATTTATTTTTGTGTGTGGAGTTAAATCGGCGCTACCTCAGTGGGCGAGGGAACACATTTGGCCAAATTCCCAAACCAGCTACTCTAGTCAATGAGCCGCGATGCTCCCAGGTTTTTGGGTAAATGTGGGTGTCGATCGGACAAACAGTCAGAGAGAAAAAATAATAATTCAGACAGGCAGACATAAAGTGGAGGGCTGTCTCTTGACAGCAGAGCTGTTGATATTCTACCAGCACTTGACTCCTACACTAAGCAGCACTAATGCACCTCTCCTCCTCTCTTTACTGCCTCACTGGAATGCAATCAGTTCGGAGTCGGGTCAGGTTCTCACACAGTTGGGTTTTATGCATCGTGCCTCCAAAAAAGCTGCTACAATTCACAAATAAAAGGACCAGGAAATATTGTGTGTTTTTTTTAAAGCATGAATGCATTTAAGAGAACAAACTGCCTACATCTTACAATGCTGCTGTCTTTACTTACTCTGCTCTTCATTTTTGTGTTTACATTTATTTATACGATTAACATGTTTTTCTTTGTCTTTCTCCCCATGGAAACCACACCTGGACCAGCCATTTTGTGTTTGTCTTAATTGCCTTCCTGTCCTCTCTTTCTCCAGCCAGTTGAGGCGGATGGCTGCCTATCCTGAGTTGGGTTCTTCTGGACTTTCTTCTTGTTAAAAAGTTATTTTTCCTTCCCACTGTCACCTCACCCCAGTGTTGCTTAGGATGGGAGGCTCCGATGAAGGGAAGATTTAACCTTGGCTTCTCTAGATTCATTCAACCTTTAATTATACAGGTTAATCTCATTAAGTCATGAGGACTCATTTACTAGAGAGACCTGTTTTAGACAGATAGATAACTTATGCTACGTGGCATTTTTAATGTATGTGAATGTTTTGTATTACATTTAGTTAAGTGTTGCTATACAACGAAAGTGAATTTAATTTACCCATTCTTCGTCTGTTTCCAACATGATTTTGGATATGCTACCTAACTTTGGAAAGAAATAGTCAAAAGCAATAATCTTGATTAGGAATGTTGTGCTTTGGCATTTGGCAGCAGTACATTGTATGATGGAGACAGATTTTACAAAAAACTAATTGAAAACAATAGCATTTTTGCAACACAGGTTGTAAAATCAAGTCATCTTTTGAGCTGTAGCTCGGCCATACTTCAGAGTATGAGCATCGTTCAAAGTTTAAACTGGTAAAAGATAGTTAGACTTTACATGACTGAGCTAGCATTTTGATAACTTTAATATGTATTTATTTATTTAAACAGTCAGGGTTTACCTCAGCTGGGGCAACAAAACCAACAGTCTAATCAAGAAAGCACATCAGAGTCTCTACTTCCTCAGGCGGCTGAGACGAGCTGGTCTGAGAAGCTCAGTCCTCACCTCCTTCTACAGGTGTGCAGTGGAGAGCATCCTGTGCTCCAGCATCAACGTGTGGCATGGAGGCTGCACAGCTACAGAAAGAAAAGCTTTGCAGAGAGTGGTGAAGGCTGCACAGAAATCTGTCGGAATCAGCCTCCCCACCATCACAGACATCTACACCTCCAGATGCAGGAAGAGAGCCACCTGCATCATGAAGGACCACACTCACCCAGCACACACACTTTTTGCCCCGCTCCCCTCAGGAAGGAGGTTGAGGAGCATTAAGTGTAGAACCACTAGACTGAGGAACAGCTTCTACCCTGAGGCTGTTAGACTCATGAATCTCTAACCAGAATAATCACTGTGGAAAATTACATCATGCTGCTGCTGATCTGTTTCATGTTGCTGCTGATCTGTTTCATGTTGCTGCTGATCTGTTTCATGTTGCTGTTTTCATTCGTGCGCATCTGCTCACACAGACTCATGTTCTTGCTGCTGTTCGGCGTAATGTTTTTATGCTAATAGTGCTGTGTATTTTTAGTTAATGTTTTTCTTAGTTCATATCTTAGATCTTATTGCTGTTTTTCTTTTACATTTTATACTTTTGTTGGATGTAACAGGACCCTGTGTCCACAATTTCATTCTACCACATGTACCACATGTGGTGTGTATGAAAAATAAAGAACCTTGAAACCTTGAAACTTTACTTGCAGGCAGCATTTAGCGTGGGAGTCTCCAAAATGTTTTGAAACGTTTGTAGGGGTTCTCAATTTCCTCGCTGGAGTCGCAGGGCCTTGCTAGATTGACTGTGTCAGAAAATTTGCTAAATATTTTTGTTAACGGGTCTCAGAGTCATCGCCAGTGTCTCAGCCGCTCCTCACTTCAGGTCCAATGAGTCAAAGTTTGAGAAGTGACTTGAACTAGTCGCCAACAGTCGCAGCAAAGTCAGACTTTAAACTTTATCGAGGTTAAAGTTGAGGAGAAAATCAACACAACAGAAACTAAAAGTCCTGAAAGAAAAAGATGAATAAATCAATTCCCTAAATTGGCCTTGGGTTGAAGTCTTTCAACCCTAACCTGTCACTTCCAACTGCAGCATTTTCATATTTATTTACTTGTTTGTTTGTTAGGAGGATTTATTGAAAAACATTTGATCTCGGTGACTGTAGGCGTCCTGCACAGTTTTACTTTAAGACTCAGAAAACTAGATTTTTCGTGCTGATTCTGCTCTCTGAATCGTTCTGATGATGAAATGTATCTAATATCAAGGAAACTCCCACAGTTTAATCAGCACCATTAAACCTGCGACCATCATTTTTTGAATAAACAGAATCATCTCCTCAGTGTTTTTTGTTAAACGCCTAAAGGTTCAATTATCAACCACTTTTTGCTAAGATTTTTGTTAAAATTTTAGTTTTAGAAGTGGGTAAAGAAAATGAATGGACGGTTATTTTTGCTTCACCAGACTTCAGCTGAAGTTTCTCAGCTTGAAGCGACTTGCGGACGCTTTTACTTTTTCCTCTGAGGACAGCTGCATCCTGATGCAGTGAAAGTGAAGCCGAAGCTACGAGCTCCATCTCTAACTCCAAAAGAAAAAGACGGATAAACCGGAGGAACATTCTTATCTGCTGGTTGAGTCCATCTGTGTTAACGACCAAACTGAATTCTTCTCCGTCTATTTTGGACCATGACGTCCTGCCAGGATCAAAACGCTCCCCGCACTCCCCCACGGTTGTCATGACACCCCCATACCTGACATTGTCATGACGCTGGATGTAGATCTTATGAAAGATCCTCTCAGGAGGCTTCAGGAAGTCCTCCTTCATCTCCATGGCAACATTTCTGGGGAGCAGGCTCATTAGCAGACGCTCCTGAGGAGGGAGATGTTAAGACAGAGGAGGAGGCAGAGTTAGGACTTTAGACTCTGCTGAATGGGAAACATGGCCTCTTCTCTCACTGTCAGCATGGGAATGTTGATTAAAATGTGAGAAAACAAAAACAGAATTTCATCAGCTGTAACATAAAACTTCTATTTTTCTGTAATGACACCAAATCAAACAACTGCACTTTCTAGGTTTAGAAAGTTTTTTGTTCCTTCTTCAACTTCTGGTGTTATTCTAAACAAAAACAACAAAAAATAGAATAAAACAACCTGTTTGTGGGGTCGGACATTTCTCATCCCCAAAACAACTTGTTCATTGTTTTAGTTGCAGAAAATCACAACTTGTCTGGTTTTAGAAGAATGTGTGATTGTAAGAAAAAATAGTTTTAGCTTTAATCACAATCAAGTGGGTAAGAAAAACCTGTATCTAATCATAAACAACAAATATCCTAATGATGAGGCCTGCACAAACAACATGTTTTACCTGTTCACTATTATTAATCGTCAGTTAATTATATTTTGTGTCTCTTATTTAAAAGTGTGACCTTTTTTGTTACTTTAACTAGTATTGGGTCATCTAATGTTTTTAGATGCTTCAAACCAACAATCTGGCATATTTTAATGAGAGTGTTGTGTCATAAAAATATTTTAGACTTGAGTGTTCGTAAAAGGATGTCATTTATTCTCAAAGTGGAATGCAAAGGTAATGAAACAGTTTCCTGGTCTCGAACTGTTAAATATTCTTAAGGATGGTGATTTTTATCCTTATTAAAATAAACCCTTGAGAATAAATGTTGCTCTAATGTGAAATTGTTTTTTAATGAGGAAATAAACCTCCCTTAGCTGTAAAAGAGTTGTAATAAAAAATATGCTGCTGTTGATTCTCAGTCATTCAGGACTTCCACATGAACTCAATCAAAAGCAGCTAGACCTTTTTTTTAATTCTTGAAGATGTTTTTCCATCCATCCATCCATTTTCTTTACCCGCTTATTCCATTTTGGGTCACGGGGGTCGCTGGTGCCCATGTCCAGCAATCACTGTGCGAGGGGCGGGGTACACCCTGGACGGGTCGCAAGTCCATCACAGGGCCACATAGAGACACATGAGACAAACAACCACTCACTCTTTCACTCACACCTAGGGACAATTTAGAGTTACCAATCAGCCTAACATGCATGTTTTTGGACTGTGGGAGGAAACCGGAGTACCCGGAGAAAACCCACGCATGCACGGAGAGAACATGCAAACTCCACCCAGAAAGGCCCCTGGACCGGGGTTTGAACCAGGGACCTGCTCGCTGAGAGGCAGCAGCTCTACCAGTTGCGCCACCGTGCTGCCCGAAGATGTTTTTTGTTTATTTTATTTTTTCAAACCCTCTGCAGATTCAACAACTCACACAATTAAAACATACATACATCCATCCATCTATTCATCCATCCATCCATTTATCATCTTCCGCTTGTTCCGAAGTCGGGTCACGGGGGCAGCCAGTTGCTTCCTATGTTATCAGTCCATTAAATGGCTGTTATTAGTTGTTATCATCCCCATAGGTTGTGTTCAGACTGTCCCTCCTAGTATGTTTAAAGGTACGTTCTTATTGCTGATAATAAGTCTAAAACTGGAAGCTTTATTTTTAGCTTTATTTAACCCTTTTCCTACACCTAACCTTTCACCTGACCCAGAGCACTGACATTTAACCTAACCCCCTGACTGTATTATTAGTGATAAGAACGTACCTTTAAACCTACTAGGAGGTACAGGAGGGGCATTCTGAATGCAACCTATGGGGATGATAACAAACATTTAACGGCTGATAACAGTCCAAGTGTGAAGCAGCAGCTTAAGCAGGAAGGCCCAGACATCTCTTTCCACAGCCACCTCTTCCTGCTCATCTGGAGGGACCCCAAGTTGTTCCTAGACCAACTGAGAGACGTAGTTTGTCCTGGGTGTTCCCTGAGGTCTTCTCCCAGTCAGCCATGCAGACTGGGAGGAGACCTGGAGGCATGCCCGACAAGCATGTTAATTAATTTGGAGCTCCGCTTGAACCTCCTCAGATAAGAAACAAAACATCTTCAGGAAGCAAAGTCGAGCTTTGATTCTCAGCTTGACTCCAAAATGTCCAAATGACCCATTCAAAGAAAAAAAAACTAGAAATCATAATTTTTCCACTGACACACTGTGGGGGCTTGTTCTGCAGAAACTCCTTTCAGTCTCAGCAGATGAGCTCTTGTTTTGTGGAAGGTCTCAGCTGCAGCAGCGTGAAGTACCCTCCAAACTCTCCCAGGATGTCAGCTGGTTGTAAACGCACAATGAATCATCTGAAGGCCGCGCTGAATAGCTGCTAAGAGGCAGAGTTACACTTCCATTCACAAAACGGTGAGTGGAACAAAAAGACAAACACTGGAGTGCAGCAGCTGTCTCGCTTACTGAGTGGGAAATGCCTGAACGCTGACGCTCCAGCGCTCGTTTGGTGCGCAGGTTTTATATTTTTCCAACATGGCAGACAAGTGACTCGTCGGGTTAAAGTGGGGTTATTCAGATTAACTCAAGAGTTAGTCTTTTCTACTTCTACAAGGAGCGAGGAGCTGCAGTAGCTTGCTGGTCAGTGCCATGCTCTTGTAATCCTGAGGTTGCGGGTTTGAGCCCAGGTTGCGTCTGGAAGGGGATCCAGCGTAAAACCGTTGCCAAATATTTCATGCGAGTTCGCTCGCTGTGGCGACCCCTGAAGAAGAAAGCAGCCGAAAGAAAGGAGTCTTTTAACTCCTCTTTTTATTTTTCTGTCTGTTCCAGCTTTATTTCACCATGGACCTAAAGATTTATTAAAGAACCACACATCTGGTCTCTGTCAGTTCTTATTACTGTCTCCAAAACAACAATGAAATCACCTGGATCTGCTTAAATAAAGACACTTTTGCATGTGTACTCTTAAGTTAGACTTCTAAATTCTGCCAAATGTGCTTTAATTTAAATGATAGTGTAGTGAACCAGATGACCTGATGATCTGACCCTCATCTGACCCTGATGACCTCAAATCTACCAGATGGACAGAGACTGTTATTTTCATTGATCTGAATAAGTCTCAGCCATCTGATGACTTTCTTTCTTGAATTAATCAAGCAGAAAAGACAATCCTCTATAATCATTACTGTCTTACAAATGTTTTGATAATCAAATTGTGTTAGTTTCACTCAATGCTTACAGGTTGAAAAGAACTACTCATTTTTATTTTACATAAACAGTAAGTAATGATTTTTATTCCTCATTCAAAGAAGAAATCACCTGAATATGCATTTCTTGATTTTCTGTCTGAAATGAGTCAAGTCGTAAGTGTGTGAAAGTTGAAGCTTCGGTCAACTAAATGTTTACTGAAGAAGAAATGTCATGTTTTACTATTTGAAAAGATTACCAAGTGTGAGACTCCACGAAGTCTGGTCGACTGCAATAATCTTTTCTGTATGTTGAAAACAATCCTTGACTTTTGATAATAACTTACGTCAAAAAACCACACCTCTTTCTGGTACATCCACGAATCAGAAAGCTCTAAATTGAACCGGAAGTCGACCCAAATAAAATGTGGCAACTTCCCAGTTCATGTTAGAATGGAAAAGATTCCAGGAAAAAAAAAGTTCTCAAGGAGTTCAGAAGAGAACTAGAGTTATGGAGAGTTTTGGAGTTGGAGTCTGAGAAGATCTGAAAGAGTCTGAGAGCTGCTGACAATGAAGAGTCAGAGTTGCCGAGAATCCAGAGACGTTTTGGGATTCTGATTCTGTTTGAACTAACCACGCACGACTCTCCAAGGATTTTAGCTGTTCTCAACGGAGACGCTGATATCAGTTGAAAAGGATTCTTACTGAGGTGATCGATCGTCAACAAGGTAACGGTTTCTTCTTCGACTAAAGTGTACCTGGGACAAGCTGAGATACCTGATGGGAGCGTGCAATTTCTGGTCAAACAGATTAAATTCCCTCACATATTCCTCTGTAAGATAAATCTCAATTTCCTCTTAAACTCACCTCTCTCTCATAAATCAGTACAGATATTTTTAGAAATATCTGAAGCAAAGTCCTCAAATCACCGCCGAGTGATTTGAAGTTCATTATTTGTGAAACTGTCTGTTATTATTTTCATATTTTGCCAAATTAATGTAAATGTTTGATGTTAAACTTTGATTCTGAAAATAAATGACTCCATTCATTTGATGGGTCAAAGGTAATGACGTCTCTCGTTCGCATTCCTTTAAATTCAATGCACGGCATTACACAGTCAGAAAAATGAAGAACTCGTGAATATTGTATGCATATATATTTCATATATTTGTCATACAACAAGTGACACGTACCCACGTGACTCACTACAATAGGAAGTCCTTCTATAATAAGAAATGGTCAGTTTAAATTACTTTCAAACATCATGAAGTATTTGGCTTCACATTAGTACTTTGTACAATGAAAGAGGACAGACACAAGTACTTTAGTTATAGTACTTGCTAATCCTGAGTACTGATACAGAATAGTTATTGAGTTAGTACTTAAACATTAAACAGTGACATTAGAAACATTTATTTTTATTAAGAGCACAAAACAGTCTTAGCATCTCCTGTTTTATCTTGAAATATCTCAAAACTGGAGATTATTTTATTTGTTGGCTCACGATGACTTGCAAAGATAAAGAGGAAATTACATCAAGAAGCATAAAAGAGGTATTGGGTTTGAAGTATAGGGGTGTTTCTATGAGTACAAGTACTTGAGAGTGGTAACTAGACCCATACCAATAATGGCATCCCAATACTGATGCTGGTATTCCAATGTCGATACTGGTGTCCTGATAACAATGTTGGTGTCCCAGTATGAATACTGGTATCCCAATATTGGTATTCCAAAACCAATATTGGGATACCAACACCAATATTGGTATTCTGATATCTTGACTCTGATACTGGTACCCCTATGCCAACACTGGTTTCCCAATGTTGATATTGGTATCCTGATACCAATATTGGCAGTGGAGGACACTACTATTTCTCTTATTTTTTTTTTTGTAGTACTTCATAAAATTTAAAAAACCTTTAGAAAACAATGCTTGTTTGTACATTCAAAACTAATTTAACTTTTGAAGTCAACCCAGTCCAATTGGCAGCCATAGCCAATTGACCTTAGCAAACACAAAACTGTTGATAACTGTCAGTTTAATAGACACTGAGCTAATATTTGATGTAGTAGTAGTTGAAAGTCATCCCTAATACATACTCTGAGCACTAACGATTTGTGTGAGATTAAAACTTTAGGGTGAAAGATGGTATGGGTGGGTGGTATGTGTTCTTTTAAGGAATGGTCGAAGACAATAGAGAAGCTCGGGGACGTTAGCTTGTCTGCTTTTACATGATCTGATTTATTCTCTCCTTGACAAACTATTTCTCCTCGAGTCATGGAGGAAATACTTTGTTTTCTACATCAGTCAGCTTCACAAAAACTGAGTTTTTCTCAGATTGTCTCATTTATGTAAGTCTGGTCCATAAAAGTCACATCGTCTGCTTCTCCTGGTTTGTGCAAAAAAGGAGGAAGCTTCAAATTA
The DNA here is from genome assembly GCF_014905685.2 of Nematolebias whitei. Classification (NCBI taxonomy): domain Eukaryota; kingdom Metazoa; phylum Chordata; class Actinopteri; order Cyprinodontiformes; family Rivulidae; genus Nematolebias; species Nematolebias whitei. Next base: position 5,047,863 of record NC_056500.1, read on the forward strand.
ATTTTTGTCTCTGAGAACGGAACAGAGGAGCCAGTTTATGGCACAGATGTGCTGAAAATAGCCTTTCCCTCATTCAGGAATCAATAGATCTGTCTCAGTTGACACACCTGAGGGATAATCAGAGGTGCGTTTCAAACATCTGATGGGGGATCATCAGGTCTGAGTTGTGTGCTCAAAGGCACATCAGCAGAAAGCCGGTTGTTGGTTTCTGATATCAGAGCTTCAGTTACTGTAAATGGCAGAAGGAAAGCAGCCTGCTTGTATAATTGCCTGTCGGGGGGGGAGCCTGCTCCTGCTGAGGGAAAACAAGCATATCGTCTAATCTACAAGGAACAGGTGACAAGTGTGCACGTGGACTCATGAGCATTGTGTAGAACAAAGGTAAGCTGTGTACTAAAAATACCTCAAGTATCTCATGACTGGATGGATTTTATTGAAACTTTCAGAAACCGTCAGTGGCTGCACATCTACAAGGGATTAAATGTTGGAGTCAACTCGATACAAGATGGCCGCCACAGCCAACTGAGTGGGAAAATACAAAAATTGTGACAACTTAACCAATTTTACTGAGATTGAGCTGAAAATCTATCGCGGAAAAAGTTGAGAATTATCCCAAACACACGCTCTAAGCTCTAAACAGTGCAGCGTCATCTTTACCTAAACCTTTTATTTTAAACAATGACAGCAGCCTTGTTTGTCTGTTAGCAAAATATCTCATAAACCGCTCGACTGATTTCAGTGAAACTCTCTGATAGTAATCATCAGACATACATCTACAATTAACCAACACCTGGAGTCAACCTCTACATTTGCCCACACAGAAATGACTATAATTTACTCAGAATGACAGATTCTGAGCTAAAATTTGGTTCACTATCAGCCGAAGGTCATCCTCAACACTCCGAGCATTACCACAGCTCTCAATATGTGGCCCAGCTTGAATTTAAAGCTGTCATGAAAGGCTGCGGGCGATATGCATTCCTAATTAATACACAAAATCATTAATTTATTTTTACCAAGTGATGGATGAGGAACAGAGTGTTTCTGTGAACGATGCCTCGTTGTTGCGTAGGTAAATCACAGCATGTAGGTGTGTGTGGGGGAACGTGTGCGCCTCAGTAATTGTTCTTTCCTTAAATAGCTGCTGTCATAGTTACTGAGTGCCTGTGGGCAAGTTGTTGGAATGCATTTCTACCTGAAACCTTTCAAAACTTCTGACGCGCCCATGTGTGGCTGCTCAGCGCATTTCACGCGCTCTTTCCCGGTCCTCGCTCGTCTCACGCCTCACCTGCTTCTCATTTTCATCCTCCAGCCTCAGACGCTCCTCGATGCAGTTTCGGGCTTGCAGGAAGACCTTCCGCTGGGTGCGCTCGGTGAGAATCCTCACAAACACCCCTGACAAGTTGACGCTGGTGAAGAGCACGGCGTTGGCCACCAGCTGCACACAAACAGGAACAGACATGTTTGACAGAGCTGCAGGTGGAGGAGCACATCTGAAGGCAAGGTTACATCATGTAGGTTTGAGTTAGAGGGATAAACATGAGCAAGGAAATGGTCTTTGTTGATCATAAATCAGACTTTTTATTTCCTGCCTTGCTCACCTGTATCTTTGACTCTGATAAAAACACTGACTTTATGTGAGAGGTCATATGGGTCAAATTATCTCATAAAAATGCTCAAATATTCACAGGAGACTTCTTTTAGAAACTCCAATTGTTAAAAAAAGTTGACAGGTTATGTAAAACATTAAAAATGTAGTTTTTTATCATATTGAGCACATTAATTAAGAAATTGTACAATTTTTATAGAAAAATAAGGTACTGTAATTTAATGACAGCAACACATCTCAAAAAGTTGTTCCAGAATTCTATGTTTCCCCCTGAGAAGACTCCCATCTCCTTCTAACAAGTCTGTAAACATCAAGAACCCGAAGAGACCAGTTGTTGGAGGTTTTGGAGGACCTAAGGAGACCAGTTGTTGGAGGTAATGGTGGATCTGAGGAGACCAGTTGTTGGATGTTTTGAAGGACCTGGGGAGACCAGTTTTTGGAGTTATTGAAGGGCCTGAGGAGACCAGTTGTTGGAGGTTTTAAAGGATCAGAGGAGACCAGTTGTTGGATGTTTTAAAGGATCAGAGGAGACCAGTTGTTGGAGGTTTTAAAGGATCAGAGGAGACCAGTTGTTGGATGTTT